>NW_024868889.1:0-75876 GCF_013358625.1 Macadamia integrifolia
GCACCGGTAACACATCGGCCACGCCGAATAGGTTCCCGCCTTTGGGAGTGGCACTTCGGAAAGGCTCATCAAACATACAACAATGGTTTATCCACACCTCAATGCCTGTTGGCAAGGATGCGTAGCATAGGAAGTGATACCTAACCACATATACTATATGCCTTCATAATGATACAGTTAGTATGGATTACACGATACCAGAGAGACCTCGGCCACAAAGTGTAACCCATCTCCAAATATAGTCCTGGGTACACTATACCGAGAGACCTTGGCCTCAAAGTGAAACCCAAGACCGTTCACCTAATCTAGCATGCAATAGCAGTTGAATATAGACTACACAACACTGGCAAGACCTCGGCCACAAAGCGTATCCATTTCCAAATGCAGTCCTGGGGTACACAATACCAGCGAGACCTTGGCCACAAAGTGTAACCCGTGACTACAACTAACTCTAATGCACATAATCAATGTATGAATGCAATATACATACGGTAACCATGGTACCGTTACCACCTCGGCATGCCAAATTCTTGAAATAACCTAGAGGGGGGGTGAATAGGTTATACTAGTGGAATTTGACTCTTTTCGATAAATAGGTCACAAGTGTGACAACAAGTTAAAATAATGCGGAGAAAATAAAACAAGAACAACCACAACACAAGATTTATAGTGGTTCGACTCAATTCGAGTCTAGTTCACTCCTTACAAGAATCCTCTTGTAAGGTATTCCACTAATTCTCCCTTTCAGTACAGTAGGTAGGGAAGAAAATCTTTACAATACTTTTCACGGGTAAGAGTATCCTTACAAATCTCCTTTCCAGGCAGAGAGACGCCTTTACAATCTCTTTTAGAGGTAGGGTGAGACCTTTCTCTTTTTAGGATAAGAGAATCCTTACAATCCTAAGTACAGTCTAGAATTATAAAAACAGAAATTAATAAGAGATAGTAGAATAAGAGGAATACCTCAAGTGTGGTGCAAATGATGAGAATGAATAATAAATGATGAATAATGCACCTTTTGTAAAGTCTTCTCTTACGGCTTTGACTTGCACAGGAGAGAGTAGAGGACTTTGATTGAGACTTGAGCCTCTTGTTGGAATTTATGTAATAGAATAACTCAAGTAAAAATAAACTTCTTGAATGCTTGCAATAATGCTTTTAAAGCTCTTTCTTAATTAATATTTAATTAAGCGTGGTTTGGGTATTTATAGGTGAACTTAGTGAAGCATTTTAGGTAGGAAATCAGGCTCTAACAGACATATTCTGGAACTACCGATCGACCGCCATCGGTAGCCGATCGATCGCTAAGAGCTGTTGAAGGCAAAATATAGCCGTTGGGGCACTTCCAGGCATCCACCAATCGATCGGGACTTTCAGCCGGTCGATCGCCTATGGTCTCAGACAGTTCCGATCGATCGGGGCTTCCAACCGGTCCACCGCCAACATGACATGCTCTGTTTTGATAGAATGCTGTCATACTAATCAGTCATCAGTGTTTTGATCATAACCTTTCGGTCCGACTTTAGAATGATCTGAGATCAGTTGCGTTGGAATCACAACTCAATTTCCTACAACTTCTATGAAGGATTCATCTCCTGATACTAATTTTAAGATTTCATAAAATACCCTTGAGTCAGGTTAATGTGTGTTCCACACCACTTAGAGACTTTTCATACTTGGTCAAGGCATGCTCTATGGTCATTGTAGTATGATGCAATGTACATGCATGAGGTGAGTGCATATAAGTATGTGGAAATTACAAATTACATTAAAATAACTAATCTATCCTAGTGGTTTTCTTCTTCACTTGAACCTTCCATTTTTTGGCCCTTCATCTTCTTTCCTTCTTGTTTGCTATTTCATGTCTTTAAGCTTCATATCTTGATTCGACCTTCTAAGTGTTTCTTCAAACTAATCACACTTTATCAAACCAAGTTAAAGATGTATGTTTGTTTGTTAACACCAAAACATGGCAAGGAGTGTGGACATTTTTCCCAACAATCTCTCCCTTTTTGGTGATGACAAACAAACATAGACAATGAAACCAAATACAAGAAATAATTTGACTATCTCTGTGTAAAGATCAATAGGATAATGTAATTCAGAGCCAGAAAGTAAACAAGGATAGATAAAGTCATTTCCATAAACAATTAAAGATAGATACTGTCATACTATCATTGTTATTGTCAGAAGTAAATATTCTCCCCCTTTTGTCAATAACAGAAAGGTAATCAAAACTACACAAAAATACTCCCCCTGAGTATGTGCCACATAGAAAAGTATCATAAGTTCAACTTTGCATAAATGTCAAAAGTATATAATAATAAACAACTGAAACAAACATGAAGTTTCAAGAAGAAAAATAATTCCTAATCTGCTGCATCCTCATCCTCCATGTCCGCCTCGTCATCGTCTTCTTCGTCATCCTCATCGTCCTTGTCGTTGCGTAGGAGCTTGAGAATCTCATTCTGCTTTCTTTCCATTTTTTCCAACTAGGCAAGGATGATGTTTCCAACTTTCTGAATATTAGCAACAGTTGCATAGGCTGATGTCTCATCACTGCCTGGTTGCTGTGGCTGGCTGGGTCCAGCAGCAGTCTTTTTGGAATTTGTGGGCTGCTGGGGAAGAAGATGCATTTTGTGAATGGTGGAAAGATTGATCTCTTGAGGAAATGGGTCAAATGATTCACCAGAAAAATCTACTTGAAAGTGGTCCATGATTTGGCAAATCATCCTTCCATAGGGTAGATTTCCCTTTTGAAGTCTATCACCATGGGTAATCATGGTTTTGAGCAAAATGTAAGGAAGGTTGATGGGTACAGTTTGCAAACACAGTAGGTAAGATAAGCATGAAATGGGGAAACTTCATCTCTATGACCACTCTTTGGGAGGATGTTGTAGGAGATGATGAGATTTACAATCCTCCCTATATCAGTGAGTTCCTTAGCCTTAATTTTGTGTGTATTAGCATATTCCTTCATGATGCTAGAATACACACAGTCAACATCCATGAATTGTTCTATGTAGGTCTTGGGTTGGTAGTATTTGAGGTCCCCTGTCACAGAAATGTCTAGGATTTCTCCTAAAATCAGGATGTCTATATCTATAGGAACGCCCTTAACATAAGAATGAATCAGAAGGTTGTCACCTTCACCAGAAAAAGTAAGATTACAAAAGAACATTTTGACAAAATGGGGATAACAGTGAGAGTCAAGTTTGAGAATGTTGCCCCATCCCAAGGCATCAAACAGGTCTTTGACGTCATACCTGGATAAAGAGTCGGTATTGATGGTCCTACCTTGCTCTATGTTGCGAGAGATGTAGAGATCCCATGATTCTTGAGCAATGGAGGAGGAGAACCATGTATCTTTGTCAGAGGCCTTCCTTTTCCCTTCTGAGCTACGGTTTTCTTGCCTCTATGTGGGCGGTGAGAGTCCATGATGATTAGAGGTGTAAGAGGGAAAGAGATGCAAGGGTTTTTGGGAGATGAATAGGAATGGATCTCAAGAGATCTAGAGTAGAAGGAAGTTCTAAGCTAGGGTTTTGGGAGATGAAGAGGCGAAATGGGGTTTTAGGCCAAATAGGATTTTAAAGTTTGAAAAAAATGGGTTAAAAAGTCGATTTTAAAGAGTCCAGAATCGAATTTTTGGCGGCGCCGATCGACCGATTATATGGTGGCGATCTATCAGTAATCCTTTCGGTTAGAGGCGATCGATCGGAAGTCATTGGCGGTCGATCGGCAAACTATTCGATCAGTGCCGATCGACCGGTGTATCGGGGCGATCGACCGGTAGAGTCCAAGAAGTTTTAGAACCTAGAAAAATTATGGCTGTGGAAAGGATTTTTCAAGTCCGGGCTTTTGGAAAAGATTTTTCAAGAAGAAATGTTTATTCATTCAGCCAAAATGGTTGCAAACGCCAAGCTCCTTCCTTAGGAAACTAAAACACTCTTCACCAAGAGGTTTAGTAAATATATCTGCGAGTTGTTTATCAGTCTCAATGAATTCTAGAGAGACATCGCCATTTTGAATGGTGTCTCGTAGAAAGTGGTGTCGAATATCAATGTGCTTTGCCCTTGAGTGTAAAATAGGATTTTTACTCAAGTTTATGGCACTGGTGTTATCGCACATGATTGGGCAAGATTCAAAACGCACTCCAAAGTCCTGGAGAGTTTGCTTCATCCAAAGGATTTGAGCACAACATCTACCAGCTGCAACATATTCAGCTTCTGTGGTAGATAAAGCAACGGAGTTTTGTTTCTTGCTAAACCAAGAGACAAGGCAAGAGCCGAGAAAGTGACAAGTACCACTGATACTTTTTCTGTCAATATGGCAACCTGCGAAGTCAGCATCTGAAAAGCTGACCAAGTTAAGGGGTTGGTTTTTGGGGTACCATAACCCAACATCACAAGTGCTTTTCAGATATTTAAAAATTCTTTTTACAGCAGTGAGGTGAGATCTCTTGGGATCAGCTTGAAACCGAGCACATGCACATACACTGTACATGATGTCAGGTCTACTTGTTGTTAGATATAGAAGGCTCCCAATCATGCCTCTATATCTAGTTACATCCTCAGAAGTTCCATCCTCATCCTTGGTTAGTTTCAAGGATGAGCTCATCGGAGTGTCTGAAGATTTTTGACTGTTAATGTCAAATTTCTTTAGCAGCTCCTTGGTGTACTTGCTTTGATTTATGAAAATTCCATTATCAGTTTGTTTTATTTGAAGTCCAAGGAAGAAATTTAACTCTCCCATCATACTCATTTCAAATTCACTGCTCATTTTGTTACTGAAATCAGTACACATTCTCTCGTTGGTTGAGCCAAAAATGATATCATCTACATAGATTTGAACAATGAGTATGTCATTCTTCAGGTTCTTCACGAACAGGTTTGTGTCAATCCTCCCCCTTGAGAAGCCACTTTCTATCAAGAAAGTACTTAATCTCTCATACCAAGCTCTAGGGGCTTGTTTGAGGCCATACAAAGCTTTCTCAAGTTTATAGACATGGTTTGGAAACTTAGGGTCTTCAAAGCCAGGAGGTTGAGCTACATATACCTCTTCTTGAATGTATCCATTCAAGAAGGCACTTTTGACATCCATTTGATATAGTTTAAAGTTCTTATGGCATGCAAAAGCTAGTAACATTCTAATGGACTCTAACCTTGCTACTGGTGCATAGGTTTCATCATAGTCTATTCCCTCTTGCTGGTTATACCCTTTGGCAACTAGTCTTGCTTTGTTTCTCACTATGTTCCCATCTTCATCCAGTTTATTGCGAAAGACCCACTTAGCACCAATGATGGTGTGGTGGTCAGGTCTTGGGACAAGTTCCCATACCTTGCTTCTTTTAAACTGGTTAAGCTCCTCTTGCATAGCTATAATCCAATCACTGTCTTTTAGTGCTTCTTCTATGTTCTTGGGTTCGATCCTTGAGATAAATGCAGTGTGATTGCATACCTCTCGGTTTTTAGATCTAGTCTGGATTTTCTCCATTTAGATACCCTATGATGTTTTCTAAGGGATGATTCCTATGCGGAATGACTTCCTTAGGTAGTGTTTCTAATTTTTCTATGGTAACATCATTTGTATCATCAAGAGAAATATCATTAGTTTTGTTCTTAAGTTCATCAATTATGATATCATCATCATCAACAAGAGATTTGTTTAAGTCATTAGGTAAAGATTCATCAAATCTTACATTCATAGATTCTTCAACCATTAATGATTTTTTATTAAAAACTCTATATGCCCTACTGTTGAGTGAGTATCCTAAGAATATTCCTTCATCAGATTTTGCATCAAATTTTCCAAGATAATTTTTGGTGTTTAAGATGAAACATTTACATCCAAAGACTCTAAAGTAGTTTACTTTTGGTATTTTACCAAAGTATAGTTCATAAGGTGTTTTAGAAAGTAAAGGTCTAAGGATTATCCTATTTAGTACATAACATGTTGTATTTACAACTTCAGCCCAAAAATACTTAGGCAAAGAATACTTATTAAGCATAGTTCTTGCAGTCTCTTGTAATGACCTATTTTTCCTTTCAACTACCCCATTAGATTGAGGCGTTCTATGAGCGGAGAAGTTATGGTCAATACCATACTTGTTGCAGTATAAGTAAAATTGACTTATATTGTCAAATTCTCCTCCATGGTCACTCCTCACAGAGGTTATAGTATACCCTTTCTGATTTTGCAATCTGTTACATAGAGTTGCAAATTCATCGAAGGCATCATTTTTATTTTTCAGAAAAACAGTCCAAGTGTATCTAGAGTAGTCATCAACGATTACAAAGGTGTAATTTTTACCACTCATACTAGATATATTGATAGGTCCAAATAAGTCTAAGTGAAGTAGTTCCAATGGTCTAGAGGAAGAGACAATATTCTTCGACTTGTGGGAGACCTTGGTTTGTTTGCCTTTTTGACAGGCATCACAAAAACTATCTATTTCATACTTGATTTTAGGGAGGTTCCTCACGAGATCCTTGGATGCTATGGTTTGAATCAACTTGACATTTATATGTCCAAGTCTTCTATGCCATAATGAAGACTCACTATGGTTAGAAACCAAGCATGCATTTAAGGAACTTACTTCATCAAGTATACAAACATAAATATTGTTTTTCCTAGACCCTTTTAGTATTAGATTATCATTTGCATCTTTGATGCAACAATGGGAGACATTGAATTCTACTTTGTATCCAATGCTACATAATTGACTTACACTTAGGAGATTATAGTTCAAATTTTTCACAAAGTAAACGTTTGAGATTGAAATACCTCCAAGTTTTATTTTTCCAATACCAGCAATCTTTCCTTTGCTGTCATCTCCAAAGGAGACCCATCCTCCATCGTAGTCCCGTAAGCTTGAGAATAGGTTCTTGTTGGATGTCATGTGTTTGGAGCATCCACTGTCGATGACCCATTCAGCTTCCACCTTATTCTTCAAGCAAACCTATAACAGAAATTTAATAGTACATTGGTCCCCATAATCTCATGGGTCCATCATTGTTAGTGTCAAACTTCCCGACTGGAACCCAAATGGTTTTGTACTTTTTAGGACTTTGGTTCTGCCTTTGGAATGGCCTTAGGTTTCTTTGAGTCCTCTGCTTTTCATAAGATCCATTTGATCTTTGAGGAGTATAGTATCTATAGAGTCCTTGGTTTTGGTATTTCCCTTGTGGTCTATAAGTCTCCCTAGGATAGTTCTTGTATCCTTGGAATTGCCTTTGGGGCCTCTCAATAGAGTATTCTCTTTGAGGTTGGGATTTTCTATACCTAGGCATAGGTCTAGAGTTTTCTTGAGGCCTATATTGCCTTCTTAGGGGTGTGTAGTAGTAGGCATGGCTAACTCTTGATCTCTCAGTTTGAGAGTTGGGTTTCTTCTTTTTCTTGGAGTGACACTGGTTTATGGAGTGTCCTGTCTTTTTACAAAAACTACATTTAATGTAAGAGGTGGATGGTTGGTTTCTTTGGTCACCCCTTCTTGGATTCCCATTTCTAGATGGATTTTGTCCATCATAACCCAGTCCTTCTCTTTCATTTGGACCCTTCCTTTGAGAACCAAGAAGATTGTCAAGGTTCTTTTGCCCCTGGGTAAAGGTGCAGAGGGTGGAGTTCAACTTGAAGTTTTCTTCCTCCAGTTCACTTACCTTTGAGGTTAGTGCCTCCACTCTCTTATTTAGTGTTTCAACCTCTTTTTCAAGTTTATTTTTATCAGACTCTAATTTTATACTTTCTTCATATAAGGCCTCGAAGGCTTCTTGAAGTTCCTCATTAGAGTCCCTTACTAAAAGTTCAGGTTGAATTTCACATACCTCTTGTTCTTCATCTCCGATGGCCATCAAGGCAAGGTTGGTGACTTCTTCTCCAAATTCACTTTTCTCCTCTTCATCACTTGAGTCCCATGTGGCTGCATAAGCCTTTCTTTTTTATTTATTTGGGTATTCAGTTCTGAAGTGTCCAGGCTTTCTGCACTAAAAACAAACTATGTCTTTAGCAGGGATTTCCTTGGGTTTAATTTTTATTTTACCTTTTTCCCCATAGGATTTGTCACCGTAGGATTTGTTCTTGTGTTGGAATCTTCCTTTCTTTTTGAGGAATTTGTTGAATTTCCTCGTGATGAGTGAAATTTCCTTTTCCATGTCGAATTCTTCATCTTCTTCATCATCACTTACTTCTTCGATAGGTTGAGTTGATCTTAGAGCTATGGATCTCATTTTCTCAGAATTTGGTTTTTCGGCGTTCAACTCTACTTCATGCGTTTGTAAAGATCCAAGCAAGTAGTCCAAGGAGATTTTCGTCAAATCTTTGGCTTCTTCTATTGCTGTTTTCTTGGGTCTCCAAGCTGTAGGTAAGGCTCTTAAGATTTTTCTGACTTTTTCAGCGTTAGTATAAGTCTTGCCTAAACCTTTAAGATTATTCACAATATCAGTAAATCTAGTAAACATAGAAGTTATTGACTCATTTTCTTTCATAGAGAAGGATTCGTAATCAGAAACGAGTTGGTCTACCTTTCTTTCTTTTACCTTTGCTGTACCTTCGTGTGTGACAAGAAGCATATCCCAAATTTCTTTAGCCGTGTCATATGCAATGACTCGGTTGAACTCTTGTTTATTGAAGGCACATTGAAGGAACGTGATAGCGCGGAAGCTGTACTGGATGAGAATGATGTCTTCAGCCGTCCATTCCCCTTCATCCTTTGGTACTGTCTTTCCATCAACTACTTTGGTGATGGTATATGGTCCATTCTTTATGGCTCTCCATACAAGAATGTTGTGACCACACACAAAATTCTTGAATCTACACTTCCAGAAAGAAAAGTTCTCTCCGTTAAAGTAAGGGGGTCTCGAGGCGTTCATGCCTTTTGGTGGTTCTTGGAATGTGGCCATGGTCTTTGACTCACTTTTAAGACTATATAATCTTAAATAAATTGAGCTTCCGCTCTGATACCAATTGAAATAACCTAGAGGGGGGAGGTGAATAGGTTATACTAGTGGAATTTGACTCTTTTCGATAAATAGGTCACAAGTGTGACAGCAAGTTAAAATAATGTGGAGAAAATAAAACAAGAACAACCACAACACAAGATTTATAGTGGTTCGACTCAATTCGAGTCTAGTCCACTCCCTACAAGAATCCTCTTGTAAGTTATTCCACTAGTTCTCCCTTTCAGTATAGTAGGTAGGGAAGAAAACCTTTACAATATTTTTCACGGATAAGAGTATCCTTATAAATCTCCTTTCTAGGCAGAGAGACGCCTTTACAATCTCTTTTAGAGGTAGAGAGAGACCTTTCTCTTTTTAGGATAAGAGAATCCTTACAATCCTAAATAAAGTCTAGAATTGTAAAAACAAAAATTAATAAGAGATAGTGGAATAAGAGGAATACCTCAAGTGTGGTGCAAATGATGAGAATGAATAATAAATGATGAATAATACACCTTTTGTAAAGTCCTCTCTTACGGCTTTGACTTGCACAGGAGAGAGTAGAGGACTTTGATTGAGACTTGAGCCTCTTGTTGGAATTTGTGTAATAGAATAACGCAAGTAAAAATAAACTTCTTGAATGCTTGCAATAATGCTCTTAAAGCTTTTTCTTAATTAATATTTAATTAAGAGTGGTTTGGGTATTTATAGGTGAACTTAGTGAAGCATTTTAGGTAGGAAATCAGGCTCTAACAGATATATTCTGGGACTACCAATCGACCACCATCGGTAGCCGATCGACCACCAAGAGCCGTTGAAGGTAAAATATAGCCGTTGGGGCACTTCCAGGCAGCCACCGGTCGACTGGGACTTTCAGTCGGTCGATCGCCTATGGTCTTGGACAGTTTTGGTCGACCGGGGCTTCCAGTCGGTCGACCGCCTATGGTCTCAGGTAGTTCTGATTGACTGGGGCTTCCAGCTGGTCGATCATCTATGGTCTCGGGCAGTTTCGATCAACCGGGGCTTCCAACCGGTCAACCGCCAACATGACATGCTCTGTTTTGACATAATGCTATCATACTAACTAGTCATCAGTGTTTTGACCATAAATTTTTGGTCTGACTTCAGAATGATCTGAAATCAGTTACGTTGGAATCAAAACTCAATTTCCTACAACTTCTATGAAGGATTCATCTCCTGATACTAACTTTAAGATTCCCTAAAATACCCTTGAGTTAGGTTACTGTGTGTTCCACACCACTGAGAGACTTTCCATACTTGGTCAAGGCATGCTTATGGTCATTCTAGTATGATGCAATGTACATGCATGAGGTGAGTGCATATAAGTATGTGGAAATTACAAATTACAATAAAAATAACTAATCTATCCTAGTGGTCTTCTTCTTCACTTGAACCTTCCATTCTTTGGCCCTTTATCTTCTTTCCTTCTTATTTGCTATTTCATGTCTTTAAGCTTCATGTCTTGATTTGACCTTCTAAGTGTTTCTTCAAGCTAATCACACTTTATCAAACCAAGTTAAAGATGTATGTTTGTTTGTTAACACCAAAATATGGCAAGGAGTGTGGACATGTTTCCCAACAATTCTGTCTCACACACACACACATTCAAACACACGACGATCATGGTACCGGTACCACCTTGGCCACACTGGATCCCGCCATACATTCCATACAATTCATATCATGATCATAAAATGACAATTTCATATAATTCTAAGCATGTGAGCAATCTAATAAATAATAAACATTTAAAAAATAAACACAGTTTACCCCTCACCTGTTTTATGATCGATTGTGTTCTGGTTTAAGTACGACCACCGATCGATCAATTCAATTATGATTTCAGGGCTCGTGTGTGTCACTGTCCTAGACACAAGGGGACCGTACATTAATATGCATAAAAAACATTGGGAGGGACCCACATAGGTCACCCCCAAAAGGTACAGACACTGTCTCCTATTGACAGTGATGTCACCGGATCCAACCACCGAAAACAGAGCATTTCCACTGAAAATATCAGACCTGTTTCTAGTGGAGGTGATAGAGAGCACATAAGGCTCCAAGTCCACCAAAAATATGTGACCGGAAACAGACCCAGCGGATCTGGTGGACTGTTTTCGATGGTGATACAGGTCAGTCCAATAATTTGGGGCTTTTCGATTTGGGCCCGATTGTCGGGATTTGTTCTGTAGAGTTTGTAGGGGATGTCCCTAGCATCATTTTAAGCTAAGAAAATTCCAATTCCATCGATCTTTTTAGGAGATACGTCAATCGAACGATCGAAAACCTAGTTGGTCTTTTGGTATTACATGTTATCGGAGCTCACCGGGCTTGGTTAGAGCTTGGCAACAACACCGGGTGAGTAGAACACCCATCCTACAAACCTAACATGGTGTGTACACCAAGATTCCATCCATACCTAGCTTTGTCTAGGTCGAAATGAAGAGAGAGAGAGAGTGGCATGGGAGGTTGTACTTACCTCCGATAGCAATTCTGACAATAAGGCGACATCTGGCACCAAGGTAGGCCTTTAATCCCCTTCTCCTTCCTCTTCTTCTTTTTTCTCTCCTCTCCTACGTTGGGTACAAGGGAAATGAAGAAATGAATCCTCATTTTCCAACTTATAACTTAAGTTGGGCCTAAGGGTCTGTTTGGCTTGGGCCTCTTTTGAACCAATCGGGTTAAAATGAGTTTTGGGACACGAGAGGACCCACACATTTAGATCCATAAGGTGTTCACATCAAGAGGAAGGTGTGAAATATGATTTGGGATCATTCGGTACCATTTACAATGCGAGTGGCGGGACCCACGAGCACCGAAACCTCGACAGTAGCTAGTGGACCCACCGAAAACAAGCACCAGATTCATGCCCAGGCTGCTTCCGGTGGCTTGTTTCCAATGGTCAAGATAGCCTGCTATCTTGACAGCTTGCTTTCCTAGGGTTGGTCTCGCATGGGTGGTTGCCTTTGGATATGCCCAAGGCTTTTCGACAATTATGATGTGCACCGAAAATCAAGTATGGGGAGTCAGGTCACTTACCGTCTTGGATCAGAAGGTATGAATCCTCTCCAGTTGGATAGGAACACGATACACGAACATGTGGGGTCATCTCTACCCCTTCGATAATATGTAGCCATAAGCTAAAATACGATCATACTTCCAATCTCCGATCCGAGGCCTGTCACAACTGTTCAAATTTGATCCGATTAGGGCATGGGTGTAACATCCCCCCCACCTTATAAGAATTTCATCCTCGAAATTGAACATACCTGGAAAATCAAACAATCCAGGATACTGCTTCATCATTTCATCTTCTCACTCCCAGGATGCTTCCTGTTCGGGTTGGTTCATCCATTTCACGTTGATGAAGGAAACGGTGCAGTTGAGAAGAACATGCTCCTTCCGGTCGACAATCTTCTCCGAAAACTCCTCGTAGTCAAAATCCTCATCTAACTCACGGGTATGTAAATCGAGACATGAGTGGGGTCAGGAATGTACTTCCTCAACATAGATACATGGAAGAAATCATGTGTACCTTCTAACTTCGACGGTATAGCTATCTGGTAAGCCACCAGTCTGATCCTCTCTAGTACATCATACGGTCTCATAAACCTTGGATTGAGCTTCCCCTTCTTGCTGAACCGCATCACCCCTTTAACTGGGGAGATCCGTAAGAAGACCTTGTCTCCAACACCAAACTCCAGATGTTTCCTCTTAACATCTGTGTAGCTTTTCTGCTTGGACTGGGCTACCTTGATCCTTTGTCTGATCACATTCACCTTCTCACTAGTAGCCTGTATCAAGTCCGGATCCAAAATATGTCACTCACCAACTCATCCCAATAGAGTGGAGTCCGACACTTCTTGCTATACTGTGCCTCGAATGGGGACATCCCGATGGTGGCCTGATAACTGTTGTTGTAGGAGAGCTCAATAAGGAAAATGTGCTCATCCCAACTATAACTTATATCCAGGCATATGCTCGGAGTATGTCCTCCAATGTCTAAATAGTCCTCTCCGATTGACCATCGGTTTGAGGGTGAAAGGCAGTGCTGAAAGCCAATTGTATGCCCATAGCCTTCTGCACACATGTCCAGAACTTGGAAGTGAACCTGGGATCTTAATCAGAGATGATACTAACTGGTATAGCATACAACCTGATGATGTTATTGACATACAACTTGGTAAACTTGTCCATGAAAAATGTAATTTTGATTGGGATAAACTGAGCTACCTTGGTCAAGCGGTCCACAACTACCCAAATGACATCCATACCCTTCTGTGCACGATGTAGGCTCGTGATGAAGTCCATGATAATATTCTCCCATTTTCACTCCAGAATAGGTAGGGACTATAATAACCCATGGGGCCTCTGTCTCTTAGCCTTGATTTGCTGGCATGTGAGGCATCTAGACACATGCTTGGCCACATCATTCTTCATTCCTTTCCACCAGTAGGAGCCTTTGAGGTCCTTATACATTTTAGTGCTGCCGGGAGTATGGAGAGCTATCTGCCTCTCTCAAAACTATGTCTCTCAAATCACCGTCACTGGGCACACACAACCTCCCTTTGAACTTGAGAATCCCGCTTTCAGTCACCGAGAAATTTAGGTCCTTTTGGGTTCCTTCCTAGCAATTTCCTATTAGCTTCTGCAACTCTGCATCAGTAACCTAAGCTGTAGTGATCCTATCTACTAGACTAGGTTGTACCACCAATGCCGATAGTGACAAGGTGACACCCTCTACTAATAGTTCCAAGTCTAGTTTCTTGGCCTCCTCTAGAAGATACCCATTGGTGGTCAGTGATGCAAGAGTCAGTAACTGGGATTTTCGACTAAGTGCATCAGCTATCATATTGGCCTTTCCTGGGTGATAGTGGATAGTACAATCATAGTCCTTCATCAGCTCTAACCAATGCCTTTGCCTCATGTTGAGCTCCTTTTGGGTGAAGAAGTACTTAAGGCTCTTATGGTCACTGAAGATCCCACTCTTCTCACTATACAGGTAGTGTCTCTAGATTTTTAGTGCAAAAATCACAACTGCCAACTCCAAATCATGGGTGGGGTAGTTCTTCTCATAATCCTTCATCTGACGGGATGCATACGCAATGACTTTCCCATGCTACATCAATACACAACCCAATCCCTGCTTGGAGGCATCACTGTACACAACCATACCACCTATACCGATCGAAAAAGTTAAAACTGGAGCTGATAACAACCTTTGCCTTAGTGCTTCGAAGCTTCTCTCACAAGCATCAGACCACTCAAATTTTACACCCTTCCGTGTGAGTTGGGTCATCGGAGTAGCAATGCGAGAGAAGTTATGGAGAAACCACTTGTAGTATCCGGCCAATCCTAAAAAACTACGTATATCTGCTACACTCTTGGGAGTCTCCCATTCTAGAACTGCCTTCACCTTGCCTGGGTCAACCTCTATACCCTAGGCCGAAACAATGTGGCCTAGGAATGCCACTTGTAACAGCCAAAACTCGCACTTGCTAAATTTGGCATAGAGTTGCTTCTCCCTCAGCTGTTGCAGTACTAACCTTAGGTGAACAACATGTTCCTCTGCACTCTTGGAGTAGACCAAAATGTCATCAATGAATACTATCACAAACTTGTCTAAGAGATCCTGGAATACCTGGTTCATTACATCTATAAATGCAACCAGTGCATTGGTTAACCCGAATGACATCACCAAGAATTCATACTGTCTATACATTGATCTAAAGGCTATCTTACTGACATCACTATCCTTGATCTTGAGCTGGTGGTAGCCCGATATAAGGTCGATCTTGAAGAACATCTTAGCACTCTGCAACTGATCAAATAAATCATCTATCCTTGGCAAGGGATACCGGTTCTTGATGGTTAGCTTATTAAGCTCCCGGTAATCGATGCACAGTCTCATACTTCTGTCTTTCTTCTTGACAAACAATACCGTTGCTCCCCATGGAGACACACTAGGTTTAATAAATCCCTTCTTCAGAAGGTCCTGAAGTTGCACCTGTAATTCCTTCAATTCTGTGGGGGCGATGCGGTAAGGGACTTTTGACACTGGTGTCGAGCCAGGGAGTAGGTCTATAGCAAATTCTGTTTCTCGGTCCGGTGGCAAGCCTGTCAAGTCATCTGGGAATACATTGGGAAATTCTCTCACCACATATAGCTCGGTCAATGGTCTAACCTCTATCTCAGAATCCATCACAGATGCTAAGTAGCCTTGACATCCCTTATCTAGTAGCTTCTTCATCTGGAGTGCGGATATGATAACTCTCTTGGGTTTCTTGGGCTTATCCCCTTGGAACACAAACTCATCATCATCACGAGGTCTGAAAATGATAGCCTTCCCTACACATAGCACACTGGCTCTATATGCGGACAACCAATCCATTCCTAAAACTATGTCGAAGTTGGTCATATCCAACTCGATCAAGTGAGCATTCAATTCATGATCACCTATGGTAGGGGTGTCAATTCCTAAATCGAACCGGTAAAATCGATCGGACCGAACCGTTAACAACACGGACCGAACCGAATCGAAGCCTTATTGGTTCGGTTCGGTTTTGAGTATTACAACCCCAAAACCAAACCGAACCGCACCGAAAACCGGATGAACCCAAAACCAAACCGAAATCGGCTCAAAACCCAGACCAAAACCGAAACCAAACCAAACCAAACCGGTAAGAAACTGAAACACTCCAAAATTCATTAAAAAAATCAAAATTTGAATAGTTTTGTATACATTTGTATGGAAAATCGAATCCAAACTAGACCAAAAACCAAAATCAACCCGGTTACGAATCGATTTAAGAAACCGAAGTTCAGCAGTTCAGCATTTGGTTGTTTCCTAATGGCTCCATACCAGTTTAAAAAACCAATCCAAGGTGAAATGAACTTGATAAATCCAAACCGGTACCACCCCCGAACCCAAATCATATCGAAGCCAACACCGGATCGAAACTGATAAATCCTTAATGGGTCGGCTTCGGTCAGTTCCAAAGTCACAGTGAAACCGGTGGACCCGGATCGAAACCGCACCAACCCGGACCGTTGACACCCCTAACCTATGGTCACTAGGCAAGGCTCATAAACATAGTTCAAACCCACTACACCTCCTGTAGGGGTGCTCACAGCCAAACTTTGAGTCAGTCCCTTAGGTGGAATTCTCATCTTCTTTGTAAATGCTGACGACACGAACGAATGCATGGCTCCTGAGTCACATAACACATGTGTAGGCAATAATGATATCAATAACGTACCTGTCACCACGCCGGGGGTAGCCTCAGCATCTTTTACAGTTATAACAAACACTCTGCCCTATGGTCTCTGGCCCTGTAGGGGCTGTGCTGGCCTAAGGGCCAAATATTTCTGCTGGGGCCTAGGAGGCATAGTGTAGGGTGCATCGCCTGGCCTTCGGTGGGGGCATGTCCTCGTCATGTGCCTAGCTGATCACAATGAAAACATCTCAGGACTGATCCCGAAGACTGAGATGCAGCACTAGATCGGGAGGACTTGGGAAATCTGACTAGCATCAAGCCTCCTAAACTGCACTGGAGTTGGGTTGGTGTAGGGCACTCGGAAAGGTTTGCTGCCTCCCCTAGAATTAGTAGATCCCATTGGCCTCTTTCTCGTCCCTTGCTGAGCTGTGTAGTTATCCCTATGCAGGTCTTCAATAGATTTGGCCACTTGGACCACCTCAGCATAGGTTTGCAGTTTCAACCCCATAATGTTTGACCCAATACCTGGCCTCAACCCTTTCTCAAACTCTTTGCCTTGGCTCTATCACCTCTCAGATGCTCAGGAGAAAAATGGAATAGCTCCGCAAAACATTGCTTGATACTCGAGCACTGACCGGGGACCCTGAATCAACTGAGATAACTCACTCTCTATCTTATTCTGGAAGCTTTCTGAAAAATAGTTCTCAAAGAAGGCCCCTTTGAAGTCTGCCCAAGTAGGGTTTGAGTTACTAGCCCTCAGAATTGGCTCGGTGGCACTCCACCAATCATCTGCTTCATTTTGTAACCAATAGCCCGCACACAAAATTTTCTTCTTATGGGTGCAGCCCATCAGTCTAAAAACATTCTCCATTCCACCAATCCATCTTGATGGATACAACGGGTCTTGCCTCACCTTGGAGAAACATGGGGGTCTAAGCCGTTGAAACTTCTCCATCATCTTTGTCAAGCCTGTCCACCCCTCTACATGGGGTTGGGCCTGATCTGGCATCGGGTCTTGCACATGCCCATACACTTGTGCCCCACTAGATATTTGAAGGGTAGCCGATCCAGTGGGTATTGGAATGGGTGCCAGTGGTGTAGGAGGTGTGGGCGGTGCATTGCAGGCTTCCATTGTCGCTTGGATTCTATTATCGATCCCTACCATAAACTGATTTTACCTTTCTTCCACTTCCCGCATCATGTTATTCTTGATGGATGCCACATCCTGGGCCGTAAGTATAGGCAGGGCCACGTGACGTATTGCGGGGTCTACCCCGATTCCCTGTAGGGGAAACGGGAGGTGATGGGCATGATTGGGATTGGGATCGGGTGTTCTGGTGTGACATGATTCCTGTAAAGGAATCCGATTAGTACACATGCATAAGCAAGGTTGCATTTAATTGGAGCTCATGCATACACATTGGGTCCCACACGTAGAAAATTGGAAAAATTAGGGTTAGGGCATGTATAAGTGGGTCCACACATATTAAGATCTAATCATGCACACATCTCAAAGAGGCACACCATCAAAGGACCCGAATTAAAACTTAGATTTAGAAAAATAAAATGACTTATTTTCTAAAGGAGTCCATTAGAAATAGGGAGTCAAACCACCAAAAATATGGATTAACCCACCAAAAATATCAGTGGTATTTTCGGTGGGCAAAACAGACGCCAAAAACCCAATTTCCACTTCCCCGGAAACAGACACCGGAAGCATGCCCAGTGTTTCCGGTGGCACTAAATCGTCCATAAATAGGCTCGGGCCTTGGATTATTCATACAAAACGCTATTTACTCTTGTGAGAAAGGTGTGAAAACACCCAAGGAGTCTTTTGCTACCCATTCCCTTCCTTCCTTGCGCTATTTCACGATCGATGGCTTCGTATTCACATCCAACGTACGTTTTCTCTCTGAAACCTAGTTTTTGTTATTTTCTTCTCTATGAGTTTTGCATGAAGCCATTTAACTAGGTTTTCCATTCCTAATCCTTAGGAATCATCTTGCAATAATGTCTAGATGCCATGTACGTACCTGACATGCTCTTACACAAGAGGAGCAAGATGTCGCTGAGCAGTTCAACCCAATCCTGTTCAGCTCCGTGGTTGAACGAGATCGTTGGGAGTTCTTTGAGCACCGCAACATTGACCTAGGAGTCTATGTGAGGACCAAAGACTTCCATGCATTTCATCTTCGTCAACGGTTTGAGGAGATCGGGTAGTACCGCATCCTGAAACCTAACTGATACTACTACCCCACCCTGGTCAGGCTATTTTACTCCAACATGGAATGTGTGAATCGAGGTACTGAAGAGATGCGGATCACCTCCTATGTGAAGGGGGTGGAGATCTCCTTTGACATGAGGCAGCTAGCAAATATTTTGATGATCAGTAATGCAGGTGATCTAGTGTACTACCCACCTCGGACCCCGGCATATGAATTTCAGAGTCTCAATACCTTCCAAGAGATCAATGACATGCTGACTAAGGAAGCCCAGGGATGGAACCTTTCAGTTAACTACTTTGCCACTCCAAAGGTTGTATGTCGTGTGATTCAGCTGAATGTCCTCCTCGCCTGTGGACATTATAATGAGGTGTCTACCCAACAAGCCTACGTGACATACTGCGTGTACATGGGGGTGCAGATACGTCTGCCTTACTTCCTAATGTGGACCATGGTAGCTCGATCTGAAGGGCAGGATCATTGGGTAGGGAACCTATGCTACGGGAGGATATTAACCAACATCTTTCGCCGCTTTGGGGTGGACTTGGAGGGCGAGGCACGCTTGGGTGAAGAGGTCATAGACTTCAACCAAGACTCACTGAGGAAGATGACCATTGATCTGAGGGAGGTGACACCTATCCCAAGAGAGGGTCAGCAGCCTATGGAGGTAGAAGGTGGCAGTACCAGTGATTTTAGTGGTGCAGGAGGAGAAGCTGCTGGGGCTGGTGGGGCTCCACCACCTGATCCCCTTGCTATGGGTTTGATGGTAGCTTCTACATCCCAGAATACTAGGGGTACGAGGCCTTATGATCTCAATGATGTTATGGCCCTTCTGGATACCACTATGTCATTATGAGGAGCATAGACAAGACCTATTATCTTATGGACAATAGAGTGGCCTCCCTAAAGGCACAGATGTAGGTGATGGTCTTCCACCTCGGTATTTCGGTGCCTCCTCCAGGAACGCATGGTCTGAACCAGGCTCAAGGCAAAGAATAGAACCAGCAGTAGCAACAGCAGCAAGAGTAGTGGCATGCCTGCCACTGTAGCTTTTAGGATTTCCATTTTCATGTTTTTATTTGAGTTTGATGTTTTAGGTTTAGTTGAACTTTTTCATTATGTCATAGCTTAAGTTGTTTGATTTCCTAGTCTTAGGCTAGTTAGGATTTCCTGCTTTCTGTGCTTTAATTTTATAAAAAGCGTAAGCTGTGTATTCAAGTTCTTCATTATAATGAAACGGCTTTAACACCTATACTTGTCTCCTAATTTTGCAAATTCTATTATTATTGTCTTGATATTTTTATTAAATCCTAATTTCCCCAAAATCATAGTTTGGTCGAGATTGTGAGTTAAGGCAGAGCTTCACGCTTTGATACCATAGCTATCACACCCCACTCCCGGTAGTCCCAACTTACCATTAGGAATACCGACAGTGTGAGTAAGACACATACCTATCTTACAAGCCTACCAGGATCTCTGATAGTAGTACCTTTAACATTTTCACAATCTCACATCACAAACCAGTATAAACAGCGGAATCAGAGTATAATAGTGAAATTTATAAATAAAATGGAGAAACATCTAATGGTAATATAATAGTAGTAACTGAGTTATTCTATTACATTCATTCATGACATATACTATAATCTCAAGAAAATATACAATCCATAACTATATCCAAAAATATCACAATATAATGTACAATCTCACGGTGCGGCATAAGCGCAATGGTCGCAAGCACAGTCCTGATCATGCTTATCTGCTTCTGGCATCCACCACTCGCTCACACTGTACTCTGACCTAGAAGATACTGAATCACCCATCATCGACACCACCGTACCTGCATAATCATCTAAAAAGGGGTGTACACGTGGGGTGAGCTTTCCAACTCGCTCAGTGAGGGGTGGGGCAAGTACATCCAAGTAAGATAATAGCAGTAATGATTTATGATGCATCATTGTAAAAATTATACACATAGTCCATCATGCTCGTGATGCAGTTCATTTGTTTATTATCCACCTCACAATACAAACTAAGTCTGGTAAATGCTACTGCGACTCATTAGGTTGTATATATCGTCTTGAAAACGACATCGACTATGTAGCAATACAAATCCTAGCCGTGATTAGAAGCCTGTCAGCCCCCATATGCGTCCATAGGTCACCCAGCAAACCCTTGATAACCCCCTCCTGACAGTCACGAAACCAGTAACATATTGGCCATGTCAGATAAGTTCCCGCCTCCGGCAACAATCACATCATACTGTGGGAGTGGCACTTCAGGAATGCTCATCAAACATACCATAATGGGTTATCCAACACCTCAACCCTTGTTGGCAAGGGTGCGATCATGGTACCGGTATCACCTCGGCCACATCGAATCCCATCATACATTCCATACAATTCATATCATGATGGTAAAATAAAAATTTCATATAATTCTAAGAATGTGAGAAATTTAATAAATAACAAACATTTAAAAAATAAACACAGTCCATCCCTCACCTGTTTTACGATCTGTCGTGTTTGGGTTCAAGTACGACCACTAATCGATCAATTCAATTCTAGCTTCAGGGCTCGTGCATATCACTGTCCTAGAGATAAGGGGATTGTACATCAGTAAGCATCAAAAACATCGGGAGGGACCTACACAGGTCACCCCCAAAAGTTACAGCCACTATCTCCTATTGACAGTGATATCACCGAAAACAACCACCGGAAACAGGGCATTTCCACCAAAAATATCAGACTTATTTTTCCAGTGGAGGTGACAAAGAGCACAAAAGGCTCCAAGTCCACTAGAAATATGTGACCAGAAACAAACCCAGTGGATCCGATGGACTATTTTCGGTGGTGATACAGGTCAGTCCAATAATTTGGGGCTTTCTGGTTCGGGCCCAATTGTCAAGATTTGTTTCATCGAGTTTGTAGGGGATGTCCCTAGCCTCATTTTAAGCTAAGAAAATTCTAATTCCATTGAGCCATTTGGGAGATACGTCGATCGAATGATCGAAATCCTAGTTGGTCTTTGGTATTACATGTTGTCAGAGCTCACCGAGCTTGGTTCGAGCTCAACAACAACATCGGGAGGGTAGAACACCCATCCTACAACCCTAACATGGTGTGTACACCAAGATTCTATCCATACCTAGATTTTTCTAGGTCAAAATGAAGAGAGAGAGTGGCATGGTAGGTTGTATTTACCTCTGGCAGTGATTTCGGCAACAAGGTGGTAGCTGGCACCAAGGTAGGGCTTCAATCGCCTTCTCCTTCCTCTTCTTCTTCTTCTTCTTCTTCTTCTTCTTCTTCTTCTTCTTATTCCTCTCCTCTTTCTCCCCTCTCCTATATTGGGCACAAGGGAAATGAGGAAATAAATCCTCATTTCCCAACTTATAACTTAAGTTGGGCCTCAGGGTCTGTTTGGTTTGGGCCTCTTTTGAACCAATCGGGTTAAAGTGAGTTTCGAGACACAAGGACCCACACATTTAGGTCCATAAGGTGTTCACATCAAGAGGAAGGTGTGGAGGATGATTTGGGATCATTCGGTACCATTTACGATGCGAGTGGCGGGACCCACGGGCATTAGAACCTCGACAGCAGCCAATGGACCCAATGAAAATAGGCACCAGATTCATGCCCAGGCTATTTACAATGGCTTGTTTCTGATGGTCAAGACAGCCTGCTGTCTTGATAGCTTGCTGTCCCAGGGTTGGTCTCGCACGGGTGGTTGCTCTCAGACATGCCCAAGGCTTTTCGACAATTATGATGCACGTCGAAAATCAAGTGTGGGGAGTTGGGTCACTTACCGTCTGGGATCGGAAGGTATGACTCCTCTCTAGTTGATTAGGCATGCGATACACGAACATGTGGGGTCATCTCTACCCCTTCGGAAATGTGTAGCCATGAGTCAAAACCTGATTGTACTTTCAATCTCCGATCCGAGTCCTATCACAACAATTCAAATTTGACTGGATTAGGGCATAGGTGTAACAATAAAATAGAAAAGAACGCAGTTTCTAACTCCCGCATAAGAAGGAAAAGAAGATAGAAAGAGGAAAAAAGAGTGAGCCATGGGAAAAAAAAAACATAAGAGAAATTTAAGGAGACAAAGGAGGACGGTTTCGGTAAATTGTTGATATTGTTTTAATTTATTTTTAGTCTATTAAGAAACAATTTAGAAAATAGGAAAGAGAGGGAAAAGAGAAAATAAGGAATGAGGGAGTGAGTATTCGGTTAGTTTAGAAAAAAAAAAAAGGAAAGAAAGATTTTGAAGTGTTTGGATTTACTGTTTTGTGTGTTTTGGGTACTGAATATCCTTGAATGGATCATGATGTTAAGGTGAGTAGTTTTTGTTAAAAAAGAAAAAAAGAAAAAGATAAAACAAAAGAGGGAAAGAAGGAGATATATGGAGAGAAAATAGGAAGAAGGAGTGTGAGAGAAGGGAGGGTGCGATTGTATGAGAGAGATAGAGAGAGAAAGGTTGTTCTTTTGTCTTGATTGAAGAAGTTGAGAGAAAATAGAAATGAAGGTAAGAGGGTATTAAAATAATAAAATAATATAAATAAAAGTGGGAGAATGAAACCGATTGGGTTTCTTATAGTGGGAAGCTCTTAGAAAGTAGGAAACAACCATATACAAATGGGAAGACTTGGAGAATGAGTTAAATAAATAAATCATTAATTAGTATTTAAGGGAAATGTAAAAAAAAGGTTAGATTTTATATCAATTTACTAAATAAAATGGAATACTAAAAGAATTGTTGCTTGTATGTATAGGTAGTGGTACTCTTGGGTGAGTGAATCGCCTATTGAAATTTTCGAATAAGTGGATTGACAGGTACGTGGAACTTGACATATTTCACTAATGTATTTATGCACCTATTTCCTTATGTTAATTCATGTATGGATTTATCTTAAATGAATTTGAATGGTGCTATGACAATATAGAATGCTTCTATGGATGAAGTGTGATTTACTGAATGATTTGTATAAATGAAAAGTTCAGAAAGTGGTTTATGATTGTACTTGAGAATGTTGTAGAGATACATTTAAAGAAATGGAATGAAAATAAATAAAATGATGGTTGACTGTGATAGGATTGCAACCCTTGCCAATATGAGTTATGTGTTGGAAGAGGCATAGATTATGTTATGTTCCTCGCTTAGCCACGGGATGCTCCACCTAGCCAGCGGAATGGCCCATCGGGGATGGGATGAGATATGATGTAGCACCTAGCCCGTGGTTTCATCATAAGTGCCACCTAGCCCTTGGTTTAGCGTATGTGAGCCACCTAGCCCGTGGTTATGAGGCTGGGTTGTGACTCAATTGATATATGAGATGCCTCTATGATTACAGTTGGTAGTGTATCTCAATAACTTAAAGGAGGAATTCTTGGTTTTAAAGTTAAGAAGAGTATTTCTCTAATACTCCCTAAATTGTTTAAGTAGTTCATAAATTCTTTGACTTATTATGTCTTAAGTCAAGAAAAGGTTATTTATGTATTTGAAAGATTTATGGATGCCTATATTTTTGTATTGTTTGTGTTAATGTCATGTTCTATCTTATTGGGCTGTATAGCTCACTCCATTATTTATTTCCCCACAGATCACTAGAGGTGTGGCATGGCTTAGAGGGAGAGCCACTTGAGCAGATTTTTGCTTACATTTTGGAACTACAATAGAGAGTTATATATTTTGTTGTAATTTGTACTTGTGAGAACTTGCTATGTGTAATTGTGAATTTTAAGTCGAATGTAGTACACATAATTAACAAATGTTCTCCTTAGTTAGTAGCCACTAGTACTTTGTTATTTGGAAATGTTAATGTTACTATCCTTAATGTCTGAGATCTTATAGATAGATGAATGGGAAATTCTAATGTGGTTTTGGTAAGGTCTAACTATACGATTTTACTTAGAATTTAAATTATGGATTTAATGATATTTTTATCATTGCTCGTGAGGGCAGCACCATTCCTGTTACCCGAGGCTTGGGATGTTACAAATGGTATCAGAGCAAAGGTTTAGGGTTCTGAAGAATAAAGAGTAAGTTGGCTTAGGTTTAATAATGGAAAGTAATAGTGGTATAAGACATGGCATTGGTAACTTTTATTATTTTATGAAATCTAATTGTATGAAATTTGATTTTGTACTCAAGGAAATTTCCTTTGGATGTCAGGGTTGTGATGTCTCGTAGGGAAAAAAGGATTACTGAGCTACCCGATGTTACTGGTCAAGCTCATATATCACCTGTTGAGGGAAGACTACCAAATGTGACTGGTCAGGCCCCTACACCACTTGTTGGGGGAGTGCATCCAGATGTGACTATTGAGGCCCCGTTGCTACTTGTTTGGGGTACACTAGTTAACAAAGTAGGGATGATTGATGTAGTTCCCACTCTTGCTGGTGTGAGGCAACAGGTAGGAGGCATGAGTAATGCTGCTATGGCATTAACAAATTTCAAGAATCTTCATCCACCTTATTTTAAGGGTACTCCCACAGACCCATTGGTGGCAGAGACTTGGGTCAGTGACTTGGAGAATCTTTTTGAGGCTTTACAGAGCTCAGATGAGCAAAAGGTGTCTTGTGCTACCTTTATGCTTTAAGGAGACGTTGATTACTAGTGGAAGATGACAAGGTGTATACTTGAGGGTCAACAGATCACTTGGGTAAAATTTTTAGAGGTATTCTATGCGAAGCACTGCCCTTATACAATCGGACAGAGAAAAGAAATGGAATTTACAATTTTGCATCAGGGAGGTAGGTTAGTTATGGAATATGAACGTAAATTTGTGGAGTTATTTTGTTTTGGTCCACATATGGTGGATACAGATGAGAGATGTGCTCGTCAACTTGAAAGGGGTTTGACTCAGGACATTAGGAGACATGTAGCTTCTTTCAAGTTTAACTAGTGAAGTTTTGGAGTGTGCCTAGATCTTGGAGGATGATGGTAGATATACGACACGGACTGATAGTAGGGACCAAAGAAAAAGATTTAGATCTGATACTTTTAAGAATGCTGGGCCTAGAAATCAAGTGAGGCCTAACTATAATAGGAAAGTTCAGTCAACTTCTTGTCCCACATGTGGAAAGAATCAACGGGACGAGTGTCTATCATAGACTAGAGCTTGCTATAAGTGTGGTAAGGTGGGACATTTTGTCAAAGAATGCCCAAAATTGAACACTCAGAATAGGTAGTGCAACCAGAGGCCGAAAGCTCAGGGGACAGTGTTTTCCTTGACAAGTCAGGATGTAGAGGCATCCCCATCCGTGGTTACAGGTATATTTAATATTTTTTTATTTATTTTAAATGTATAAGTGTTATCAATATTTTAATTTTGTAGCATTTTTTATTTAATAAAAAAAAAATATTTGGCAGGTATACTTAATATTTCAGAACAACCTACGTATTTATTATTTAATTTTGGATCTACACACTGCTTTGTTTCACATCATTTTGCTGCTCAAATGAATGTTGCACCCAATGAGGGACTATCAGTTGTGTGTTACCACTCCCTCTAGGGAAGTTCTTCTGACTGATACGGTTTATGAGTCCTGATTAGTTCAAATTGAGGGTAGAAGTTTAGCAGCAAACCTTGTACTTCTGGACATGCAAAATTTTGATGTAATACTAGGCATGGACTGGTTAGCTACTTACCATGCCAGTGTTCATTGTTTTGAGAAGGAAGTGGTGTTTAAACCTAAGAGTGAAACCAAGTTCAATTATTTTGGGGTTAGAATTGGTATCTCACCGCCAGTGATGATTAGCCCTTCAAGCCAAACGACTACTGAATCAAGGGTGTCAGGGGTTTATTGCTATTGTTATTGACACTGAATTGTCAGACATTCACATAGTAGAAGAGTTTTTCGATGTATTCCCTGATGACTTTCCAGGTTTACCACCTGATTGGGACACCGAGTTTGTCATTGATCTTATTCCCGGTACATCGCCAATCTCAAAGGCTCCTTATCGTATGGCTCCAATAGAGTTGAAGGAACTAAAGGTACAATTATAGGAACTTTTGGACAAGAGATTTATTCAACCTAGTGTATCACTGTGGGGAGCTCCTGTGTTGTTTGTTAAAAAGAAAGATGGATCATTGAGACTGTGTATAGATTACTGGGAGTTGAACCGAGTCATTATCAAGAATTAGTATCCATTACCTCGTATTGATGATTTGTTTGATCAGCTACAAAGAGCAAAAGTCTTTTCAAAAATTGACCTACAGTCAGGTTACCATCAACTATAGATTAAAAGTGATGATATATCCAAACAGCTTTCAGGACTTGATATGGGCATTATGAGTTTCTTGTTATGCCGTTTGGTTTGGCGAATGCTCCAGGTACCTTCATAGATCTGATGAACCGAGTATTCCACCAGTTTATGGACCAATTTGTAACTGTATTCATTGATGATATCTTAATTTATTCTAAGAGTTTTGAGGAGCATGAGGTACACTTGAGGTTAGTACTGTAGATATTGAGAGAAAAGGAAATGTATGCTAAATTCAAGAAATGTGAATTCTGGCTGGATCGTGTGGTATTTTTAGGTCACGTTGTTTCTAAGGATGGTATTTCAGTTGACCCTAGTAAAGTAGAGGCTGTGCTCAATTGGCTAAGACCGACTAGTGTGACTGAAATCAGAAGCTTTTTGGGATTAGCTAGATATTATCAAAGATTCATTAAGGGCTTTTCTTGCATCGCTATACCTTTAATGTGGTTGACCAGGAAGGGTGTAAGGTTTAACTGGACTGATGATTGTGAGAAGAGTTTTTATGAATTGAAACAGAAACTGGTGACTGCTCCTGTTTTGACAATTCCTTCAGGCTCAGAGGGATTAGACATATATAGTGATGCATCACATAAAGGACTTGGTTGTGTCCTTATGCAACATGGGAAAGTGATAGCTTATGCCTCTCGCTAGTTGAAGAATTATGAACAAAATTATCCAACCCATCATTTGAAATTAGCAACTATGGTTTTTGTATTGAGAATTTGGAGACATTATTTATATGGAGTAAAATGTGAGATATGCATAGATCACAAAAGTTTGAAATATTTCTTCACTCAAAAAGAGTTGAACATGAGGCAACAGAGATGGCTTGAATTGGTCAAGGATTATGATTGTACAATAAACTACCACCCTGGAGAAGCAAATGTAGTGGCTGATGCACTAAGCAGTAAAGCTCAGGGAAATTTAGCAGTCCTTTTAACTAACCAACATCATATTCTTGTGGATTTTAAAAGATTGGATTTGGAAGTGATAATTTGTGGTACTACAACTATGCTAGAAAATCTAACTGTACAACCATCCTTGATGGAAATGATCAAGTCTAGTCAGAGTGATGACCCATTCTTGGTGAAGGTTGGGAAGGAAGTTCAAGAAGGTAAGAGGATAAATTTTAACAGGATAGATGATGGGATGTTGAAATTTGGATCTAGACTTTGTTGCCTAATAATGAAAACCTAAAACAAGAGATTTTTGAAGAAGCACATCATTCCCTATATATGGTACACCCAGGCAGTACTAAGATGTATCATGATTTGAAAGATATCTATTGGTGGAACAATATGAAAAGAGAGATTGCCCAATTTGTAGAATGATGTTTAGCATGCTAGCAAGTTAAAGCTGAACACCAAAGGCCTTCAAGAATGTTGCAACCACTTTCAATTCCTGAGTGGAAGTGGGAGCATGTTACTATGGATTTTGTGACCACATTACCCAAGACTCCCAGAAGTCATGAAGCAATATGGGTAATTATCGATCATTTGACTAAATCAGCTCATTTGTTGCCCATACGTATGAATTTTTTCATTGGAAAGGTTAGCTAAGATATATGTAGATGAGATAGTGAGGTTGCATGGAGTGCCAGTCTCTATTGTATCAGATCGAGACCCAAGATTTACTTTACAGTTTTGGAGAAGTTTAAAGGAAGCATTGGGTACCCTGCTGAATTTCAATACAACTTTCCACCCTCAAACTGACGGGCAATCTGAGAGAACTATATAGATTTTAGAAGACATGTTGAGATCTTGTATATTGTGTCACACCCCGTTCACACAGAACTGGACTGGTGACCGAGTCAACTTCTGTTAACCCAAAACCTGCTAGGATTATCTGATAAAGTAACCACAACACAACATACACACACAATAAGGCAAATTCTGTTTTTCCGCAGAAGTCTTACGTGTATATATCAGTAAATACCCCAATACTCTTGATACCCAAATTGTATTGCATAATAACTTTATATTTGGGGCCGTATGCATGATATGTACACAAGAAATACAATTTAAACATCTAGAGTACAAAAAAGGTAACATTGCATAAATAATCAAAAGAATCTTGGTATGGTATCAATGTTGCTGACCCGCAACATAACTATTGCACGAGCACTCAGCCTAGTGCCCAAGATCTTCTGGGACCCACCAGTCTTCAACTGGAAACTCTACAGTGGGTCCCGGCTCTGGCTCTTCAGCAGGATAACTATAAGATCAACTAAAAATGGTGTGCATATGGGATGAGCTCACTAGCCCAGTAAGTGAAAAGAAAGACCAAGCAAGCATTCGCAATACAAATGAACCTATATGTATGCAAGTTCATTTTATTATCTTAATCCACCTAAACAACAATTTTAAGCCGTAGGTCATGTGCTACTCGCAATCACAATGCGCATATGCCCCGGATACGAGCCATGGGTACCGAAAAGTAAAATGGGCTTTGCCTTGCATTAAAGTAAAATGGGTCTTGCCCTGCATTGAAGTAAAATGGGCATTTCCCTGCATTACAGTAATATGGGAAGAGAGGGAAGAGAGGGAATTGTTGATTTAGTTTTAATCTATTAAGAAACAATTCAGAAAATAGGAAAGAGAGGGAAGAGAGAAAATAAGGAATGAGGGAGAGAGTATTCGGTTAGTTTAGAAAAAAAAAAAAAAAAGGAAAAAAAGATTTTGAAACGTTTGGATTTACTGTTTTCTGTGTTTTAGGTACTGAATATCCTTGAATGGATCATGATGTTAAGGTGAGTAGTTTCTGTTAAAAAAGAAAAAAAGAAAAAGATAAAATAAAAGATAAAACAAAAGAGGGAAAGAAGGAGATATATGGAGAGAGAATAGGAAGGAGTGTGAGAGAAGGGAGGGTGCGATTGTATAAGAGAGATAGAGAGAGAAAGGTTGTTCTTTTGTCATGATTGAAGAAGTTGAGAAAAAATAGGAATGAAGGTAAGAGAGGGTATTAAAATAATAAAATAATATAAATAAAAGTGAGAATGAAACCGATTGGGTTTCTTATAGTGGGAAGCTCCTAGAAAGTAAGAACAACCCTATACACGTGTGGAGACTTGGAGAATGAGTTAAATAAATAAATCATTAATTAGTATTTAAGGGAATTATAAAAAAAGGGTTAGATTTTATGTCAATTTACTAAATAAAATGGAATGCTAAAAGAATTGTTGCTTGTATGTATAGGTAGTGGTACTCTTGGGTGAGTGGATCGCCTATTGAAATTTTCGAATAAGTGGATTGCCAGGTAAGTGGAACTTGACATATTTCACTAATATATTTATGCACCTATTTCCTTATGTTAATTCATGTATGGGTTTATCTTAAATGAATTTGAATGGTGCTATGACAATATGGAATGCTTCTATGGATGAGATGTGATTTACTGAATGATTTGTATAAATGAAAAGTTCAGAAAGTGGTTTATGATTGTACTTGAGAATGTTGCAGGGATACATTTAAAGAAATGGAATGAAAACAAATGAAATGATGGTTGACTGCGATAGGACTGCAACCCTTGCCAATATGAGTTATGTGTTGGAAGAGGCATAGATTATGTTATGTCCTCGCTTAGCCGCTGGATGCTCTGCCTAGCCAACGGAATGGCCCATCTGGGATGAGATGAGATATGATGTACCACCTAGCTCGTGGTTTCATCATGCATGCCACCTAGCCCTTGTTTCGCGTATGTGTGCCACCTAGCCCGTGGTTATAAGGTTGGGTTGTGACTCTATGATATATGAGATGTAGTATATCTCAATGACTTAAAGGAGGAATTCTTGGTTTTAAAGTTAAGGAGTATTTCTCAAATACTCCCTAAACTGTTTACCGAGTTCATAAATGCTTTGACTTATTATGTCTTAAGTCAAGAAAAGGTTGTTTATATATTTGAAAGATTTATGGATGCCTATATTTTTGTATTATTTGTGTTTATGCCATGTCCTATCTTATTGGGTTGTATAGCTCACTCCATTATTTATTTTCCCATAGATCACTAGAGATGTGGCATGGCTCAGAAGGAGAGCCACTTGAGCAGATTTTTGCTTACTTTTTGGAACTACAATAGAGATGTATATATTTTGTTAAAATTTGTACCTGTGAGAACTTGCTATGTGTAATAGTGAATTTTAAGTCGAATGTAGTAGACATAATTAACAAATGTTCTTCTTAGTTGGTAGCCACCCATACTTTGTTATTTGGAAATATTAATGTTACTATCCTTAATGTCTGAGATCTTATAGATAGATGAATGAGAAATTATGGAATTTACTTGGAATTTAAATTATGAGATCTAACTATAAGATTTTACTTGGAATTTAAATTATGGATTTAATGATATTTTTTATCATTTTCCGTGAGGGCAACACCATTCCTGTTACCCGTGGCTTGGGCTCTTACATTAAATCATTACTAATAAATTCCGAAGGGGACACGTGGGGGCGTATTTCATGGAGGCTTCTCTCCTTTATAGGTTTTTCTAAAAAGGTGTATTGATGATGATCTAATATGGGGGATTGGGAAACATATATTTTAAAGTAACCACCTAGGGTTAGAGCTTAGGACCCGATGGGTGAACCCGATTCAATATTGGTGAATTAGGAAGGTGTTAGACACCCATTCCACCTGGTTGAACCGGTCTTCCTGCTAGATGCTTGAGAACTAATATTCTCCCCTAATTAATCCTATTATGCCTAAGTTAGCTGTGCTTCTATGTACACTACCACATAAGGATTAAAGGTCTACATTGAGCCTACAACGTTGAAGAATTGTACCTGTGCTCAGCCCCTATTTTGATTAAGAGGGGTGGGCCCCTATTGTTGTGGCCCCCAACTCATACGGAGGTGGATTTGACCTGCCTCCCTTGGAGAATTTGGCTTCCTTATGGTCACAACTTTGGAGAATTTTTTGAAATCTTGGAAATTTTAGCAAAATGTTGGCATGCATATTAAGGTGGTGGAATCCAGATGATTGGAGCTTAATTTAGGAGTACATTTGGAGGTTTCTTGAGGGTTTGGAATTCTTTTTAGATTTTTGGAAGATTTTTGGGTTTCGACATGCAAACAGAGGCATCAGGGCTGATGGGTTTTTGGCGAAACTTTAGCTTAGGTTAGCTAAAGACCAAACATGAGACTTGAGAGCATTTTTCTGACATCTTGATACACTTTTGATGGGTTGGTGAGTGAAAAAGGAGTGGTAGGTAGAAGGAGAGTTGGTGTGTGTTGGGAATGGTGAATAATTCCCCCCCCCCCTTTTTTTTTCTACAAGGATCAGACAAAAAAAAAAAAAAAAAAAGATGAAATCTCACAATTCTGCAAAAAAAAAAATATAGTATTTTTTACAAGCCCACCACTGCGAGATATGCTAATTTGGCAAACCCGCGTAAAAGCATGTGAAAAATGGTCATTTTGGATCTTGCGGGCTGATTGGTAATATCCATTGACTTGGGTTTCTCTAATTTTGTTCCTAACTTTCGGGAATAATTTTGGAAGATCTGATGGTCTGATTTTTTACGCATCATAAATTGTCAAAATCGTCTCTTCGAGCACTATCCAATGGTATGGGTGTCAATCTCTTTTTTGGCTCAAAAACATTCAAGATCTGCAATGAAAGATATTTTGTCCTATTATAAATTGGAGAATTCTGGCAATCCTTTTTTATGTCGTTCCCTCCCCATCAGAGAATACTTAGAATTAATTCATCTATATATGGCATATTAATATTGGGTGCCATGAAATCGGGTATGATTTGGCTGTATAGGGTCCTATGCGGGACTAGGTTAGGTCCGATTAGAGTTTTAAGCTGGATTTAGTTTTCAGACTAGGCTAGGTTTTTTAGCTATGTTGTAGTCAAGTTCTTGGTCATTTCAAAATGCCAAGTCCTCCTTTGAAAGAAAGTGTAGATCTCAGCCATGGAATTCAATGATCTTAGGAAGCCACCCACTCAAGCCTTCCCTGGATCACCAAGTGAACATCCACTTATATTCAGGTTTGTCCATGGATAGAGTAGCTTTACCTAAAATCCTTGCATTATTTTTTGTTGGGCGCGACCTAACTTTAATTCACAAACCTCTTGATAGCATAAAACCCATTCAATCTATGGCTCCTTCTCTGCATTCTAGTGCCGTGGCATATTTTGGCAGAGAGAAATAGGAGAAATTTTGAAGATCAGAATTGACCTATATCTTCTGTGGTGACGTTAATCATGAGAGTCTCCAAGATTTCTCTTCCCTAGTGTCGATCCATATAGCTTCTATAGCACACCCTTCTTTTGTCTAAGAAGTTAATTGTGTCTATTGCAGTGCCTCTACCAAAAATGAATCTTGGAGTTGTTCTAGAGCTTCCCTCCATCAAATTTCTGTAAGCTGAATATTGATAGGTGCTCTCTTGGCAACCCAGGGTGCTCGAGAGTAGGTGGGATATTCTGTGATGAGGCTGGGATTCCCATAAGGTGCTTTTACGCAATATGAAGGGGTTGGGACAATAGTTTAGTGTGATTGGGGGTTTTTTTGTGAGACCCAAGAATAAGCAAGTACTTGACTCGCTTGCTAGATCCATGAGGTGTCCCCAATAAGAATACAATAAGTATCTGGGGATTTGGGAGATCGGTAAGGGTGTGTAAATTTTAATCCTACATCGCCTAGGGAGAGATTACTGGGATAGTTAATAACCTCTAGCCTCCTTAACATGGTATAACGCATTTTAAAGCCTTGAGGCCTATAGGCCAAAGAAGACAACATTGTGCAAGGTTAATGGGGCTGGGGCATTACATTTTTTTCCCTCTTGACGGTCATGCCAAAGGTGGAATAATAGCTCAATGGTATTTTTATATTGTATTCCCTCATTTTTTTGATTTAATGATATTCAGTTGTTGATCTTTAGCCCCCCCCCCCCCAAAAAAAAATGATTGAAACTAGTTACAACATATCTGCATCTTGGGGATCTATGAGCACAGATTTAAATTTAAACTTCACAATTCAATAAAAAATATAAACTCCTTTTATTTCTCTTTGGCGAATATGATAAGAGATTAAAATGATACCAAGCATCTATAACTCCTTTAAATCACTTTTCAAGGCCTTCCTTTTCCACCAAGAGAACAATTCTTTAAAAGAATTAAAACTCAACCAATGCATGTTGAACTCAATTAGAGGAGCTTCTGTGTCAATCACTTCCATTCCCCTCATCAGACCATCTGTAGCGCTCATAGCTACATCTCTAACTCGATTATTTCCTAAATAATTGATGTACCTACAAGTCAACGATTAATTTTGCTGGCCGATAGTATTCGACCCTTAAATCAAAGCAATTGTAAATATTAAGACATCTTGCCCTGGGGAGAAAGTCTGCATCCAGTACCGGACCAATGATTTGAGCGATACGTCCTAGGTTTTTTTCTTCAAGTGTGAAAACCCTATGACTAGAAGTAGTTTGGGCCGGCTTAGAATGGCACAACCTCACCAACTGCACTAGGTAGTTGGCTATTTTTATGACACCCAAGAATACGGCAAGTACCAGACCTGCCTGGGAGATCGGTGAGGTGTCTCCACTAAGAATACGACAAGTACTAGGGGGTTTGAAAGATCAGTGAGGGTGTGCAAACTTTATCGCACATTACCTAGGGAGAAATTATGACACCCAGGAATGCAACAAGTACCAGACTCGCTTGAGAGATCAGTGAGGTGTCCCCACCAAGAATACGACAAGTACTAGGGGGTTTGGGAGATCGGTGAGGGTGTGAAAACTTTAGAGTCCCATATTGCTTAGGAAGAGATTGTTGGGCTAGTTAATAACATGGCACAATGCGTTTTAAAGCCTTGAGGCCTATAGGTTAAAAAGGATAATATTTTGTAAGGTTAATGGGGGCCGAGGTATTACAGATGGTATCAGAGCAGACCCTAACAGTGTGTGGAGTCACAGGGGGAATGCTCTACCGAAAGGGAAAAAGATTGTGACAGCCAAGAATACGACAAGTACCAGACCCGCTTGGGAGGTCAGTGAGATATCCCCAGACACCCCATTAACAATACGGCAAGTACCAGGGTATTTAGGAGATCCATGAGGGAGTGTAAACTTTAGTCCTACATCATCTAGGAAGAAATTGCTAGCTAGTTAATAACCTCTAGCCTCCTTAACATGGCACAAAGCATTTTAAAGCCTTGAGGCCCATGGATCAAAGATGACAATATTGTGCAAGGTTAATGTGGTTGGGGTGTTACAATTTTAGTGTTCACAAAAGCTTCATCAAATCTCTTCTCTCCTCTTTATATTGGCAGAGAAAGTTTTATGTAGGAGGCTAAGGAAGCTCTTGTAGGATAGAAAAATTAAGGCTCTTTTATGGCCTAGGTGTGTGCAAGTTCCTAGCCACCTTATCTTTGTTGATAACGTCTTTATTTTTATGAACATGTCAATTTATTTTTCGCTAAAAGATCATTTGTATTAAAAATAAGAAAAGAGAGAATAAAATAGTTACAAAAATCTGGCTTAAATCAGCCACATCAATAGAAAAAGAAGTCTAAACCACCTCCGGCATTGCCATCATCAGGCTAGACCACCTGAAAGACCTCTTTCCCAAATAAAATTATAAAAGACCACGACAAACTCTATGAGAAGCAAAATTTTGGTCGTCTTAAAGCATCAATTTTCAACTCCATATTGACCAAGATTGGCATACCTAATGAACGCGTTAATCAAGTATGTCTGTCTCATTATCGAAAGTTATTAGGGAAAAAAATTAATTTGGAAAAAAGTAGTTTTTTTCATGAAATATTCTTCTCCTAGGAGACACTGGATTTTAGATTTAATTTGGATCATAATTTGTCATCTGTTAACGCAATATTTGGGTGAGAGATTTTGAAAGGGAGAGTCAAAAGGGATCCGCTTCTTCCCTTGATGGATAAAGTTAAGGGTAGGATGATAGGGTGGAAAGGAAAGCTCCTCTTGACCATGTGGAGGGTGGAGTTGGTGAGGTGAGTGATTTTTGACATAGCAATTCAAACATTTCTATTTACTAATAGCCTTCGTCGATGATTAAGGATATGGAGAGATGGATGAGAAATTTCATTTGGACAAGGGATGTGAATACTGTAAAAAATATTTCAGTTAAATAAGATATCGTTTGCAGGCTAAAGTCTGAGGGAGGTCTAGGCATCTTGAGAACACGGGACATGAATAAAGGCCCTTTAAGTAAGATGGTTTGGCAAATCAAAAAGCATGAGAACCCAATTTGATTCGTTTCTTTAGAGTTAGATTTTTTTAATAAAAGTGGCTTTCTGAAGCAGGGTTACAAATGCTCATCGGTTTGGTCTGGGGTGAAACGTATGTGGGAGTTTGTGTCCAATAAGACTCTTCTCCCCACTTGCATCCTAGATCCTGCTTGTCACCTGTTGCTTAAGTAGCCCTACACAAGTCATCGTGGAACAAGCAGGCAAGTCTAGGAATTGGAGGATCTTCTACCTCTTGTCCTCTTTGCTTCTCCCAGGCTCCCTACTACCCTAATATGTTCACACGGCTATAGGCTAACCGGTAGCACCCGTTGCTGGCCAGCTTGTGGCTTGGTGGGGGTGACGACTTGTGACCCTTCTCTTTCCTTCTATAAGTCCTACCGGGCCATTTTTTTTTTTTCTCAAAGTTATCTTAAAAAAATATTGCAATTGAAGAACTTCCAGGTGACCGGTTGGGGGAATGGAGGAAGAAGAAAATAGAAAGATTTTTAGGGTTTAGGGGGTGCTTGATAATAGACCATAAGAATGGTCTCTTCTTGGGTTTTAACTTTTTCTTTTAATGGACAATAGCTATTTGTTTTAAAGATCAAAATATGTTTCACTTATGGGCTTGGGCCCTTTTCATTTTAATTTTTTTTAAAGACTGACTGCTGGCCTGAGCCCATATGGGCCTAGTCCAAGCCCAATCCTTAGGTGGCCTGACTAGCCACTTTGACCCAGGGTGTCTAGCACAGCCCAGAACCAAGGGTGAGCAGTCCAGACTAGACCCAAGGGGCCAGCCAGGCCCGGGCCAATATCCATAAATAAAGGGTAAGGAGGTGTTTGGGGTTGATGGACTATTATTGGATCTGTCAACCTCTTATGAGTTTAAGATTTTTTTGTTGGGACTTGTATATTTAACATAAGTTAAAACTTTGGTTTTTAGTAGGCCTACATGAAGCCCAGCCCAGTCACCCTATTTGGCTCAGTGAGTTCATTTAAGCCCAATTTGTGCTTAACTAACCCATTAGGGACTCTTTGGCTACGGGAATACAGGTAAGAGCATGTTTGGCTTTCAAGTTGCTTATATGATGCTATTTGGTTACTGTGTTATCGGTAAGAGCCTGTTTGGTTTTCAAGTCATCCACAAGAGCATGTTTAGCTATAAGCGTGTTAGTAAGAGAATGTTTGGTTGCTAGGTTACTAGCTAGTAACGGTTGCTTTGGGAGGTGTGACACTGTTTAATTGGTTACATTATAACCAGATTTTTATTTCTAAGAGTTTGAAATCAGTTTTTAAATATGGAAATCAAATGTTAATTCATAAACTCATTATTACAATTTTAAATATTGTATATGATTAAATTATTTTTTAATTGCATAATTTAGAGTTTAGCTACGATTTTAGGAGAAAACTGAAGTCTTTTTGTGTATATGATGCATGAGATGGATGTATGGATTCTTCCCTTTTATTTCTCTCAATTTTGCTTTTAAATATTATGTACTCTTCTTGGGTTGCCAAATTGGTGGGTTGATTTCTATAAGGTTTCTTTAACAACAACAACATTAACAACATCCAAAACCTTATCCCAACTTAATTGAGTTCGCTTCATAGAGATTTCAAGCAAGGAAGAGCGTGAGGATCCACGCAAAAAGATTGATTTCTATAAAATTTCTTTAACAAGGATGTACTATTTAATTTAAAATTATATATATATATATATATATTTTTTCTAACAATCAGCAATTTTATAAATATTTAAAAACGAAAATAGGAATAATGTACATCAAAGTTATCCAACAACAAAAGGACATCCCAAAGAAAATCTAAGGTAGTTTTTCCTCCACCTTCGACATTGCCATCAGTAGAGAGGAAACCCAACCCAAGAGAAAATTACTCAAGATCTAGTACATATCTGCAAAATTAAAGCTTTCAATGGAATTGATGATATATTATTCACTGTATATGAGCATACATATTGTTGCTGCCAAAAATCCGTATGAGCTGATCCTGCACAAGCACAGAAGGCAGAGGCTCGGAGCTTTGTCCGGGATTAGTCCTCCGACGTCCAAGTTAGAGATCGGCCGTACGGTTCTTTACAGGAGTAATGGTGTGGGTTTTGATGCTTACCTCTCCCTTTCTTCCGGGCCTTCTTATATAGCTCTTAGGGTTTAGGGTTTCCCCTTTCCTAGGAGGAGTCTTCCTCGAGTTTGCCTCCTTTCCTTTTAGAGTCCTACTCTGATACGTCCTACCCCTTCATGGGGGATATTCTCTTCACGTGGTTAACGTGGTAGAGCCCTTGTAGCCTCTGTCACAGCCTCTATCAGGGGGGTGACACGTGTCCAAGTGGGCGACGCGTGTCCTTACCCTACTGGACAGTCAATTTGGCCGTATCACATATATACACAATTACATCAAGAGATCCCATTGATTAAGGGATAATAAAGGTAAGAGATTACAAGAGATAATATTGCTAAACCGATAAGGAAGAAAGAGATTGAGATCAATGCAAACATAGTAAAGATATATACAAATATATGGGAGACAAGTTGTCAATGAAATCTATATCTAGGTCTCTCTTCCAAGTCCCATTTGAAGTTTTCAATAATGAATGGGGGAACAAATAACCAAGATTTAGAAGCATGAGAATTACCAGCTTTCTTTGCTAGTGAATGTGCTATCACATTTATCTCTCGATAGCAATGAGATAATCTCCATGTCATCCCTTCAAGAAACGGTCTGTAAAACCGCCATTTTTTGCGAAAACAACCAAGGAATAGCTTGATTTCTTAAAATTATGTGATAAACATTGGGTGGCGAGATGGAAACATGGTGGAATATATTTTGATGTACACTTTGAAGGGTGATATTGTCTACCTAGTATGAGTTTACCGTAAATTGTTATATTTTAATTCCCCTACACAATTTTGTTTTTTTATTAAGAGAGGTAGCTAGGAAAATTCAATTTAGGGACAATTACTATCACTCCCCTACACTTAGCCTATATTTACTAAAACTTTCTTACCTTCAACTCTTTTTCTGATACTCCCATACTTTTAAGATTTTACCTCTTCTTCTTCCCTGCTCTTTTTGAATGCCCCTTCTTTTCACCTAGTACTGATTCTCAAAGTCTCTCTTCCCCTTCCTCCTCCTCCTTTTTCTTCTTTGATATACCATTATGCAACTGACCAATAATAGTTGTGGTCGGTACTGCTACTCTTGATCACCTAGGCACTACATCCGACAACATTCAACCAAGCCTCAACCTACCCAAGTATAGTCATCTTATACTGACCAAGGATCTACACCCTAGACTCAACCTAACTAAATATGGTAATCCTACATTATACTGACCAGAGACCAAGGATCTTCGTTAGCTCCTCTAGAGAATGCTCATCTCCACTAACCACGTGTCTCATCCCAAGATTCACCTCCATCGTCTACATGTCATCTAGATCCATTACTCGATTATGAGCTAACAACACCTGTAATTGTTTCCAAACCCTACTAAGGCTAACAAACCCAACCTAGTCAGGTTGACGGTTACTAGATCTGAGAATAACCATGATTAGGTTAATTGTTATGAGATCAACCACCTTAGCTTAGATAGCGATTGGTCCACCAATGGCTTGCGAGACCACATCAGCAAGAAAAACAACTTGTCATCCAATAGGAAGAGTTACTGACCACTATACATAGGGTAATTAGCAAAACTCAGGGTAAACTATATGTGACCACTCAGAGCTCTATTTACTTTCCTGTCTCATATCATTGAAAAACTAACTTAGACATCGAAACCTCCTTCCTGGAGCCTCCCCTCCAGACTGGTTTTCTTTTTAGTAACCTGCAAGACCTTACTGAGCGGAAAACTATAGCATCATACTTCTTCTTCTGCGATATGAGAAGGCAACTTGCTCCGCTCGTCTTTCCTCCCTCTCCAACTCCCTCAACTCTGCACTCACCCACCCTCACCCTACCCTGCTCCGCCCCACTCTCCCCTCTTTCTTGGCCAAGTTTGACGTTAACAGCAAGATCAACAAACTCCAACTACTCCTTATCGTTGAGGGATGTGGGTAGGGAGAGCTCACATTTCAAAGATTCCTACAAGAGTATGTATTCCTAGCTGCTCTGAGGCCTTTGCCAACACAATGAAGTGCTTCGAATGGGAGCAGGTTTTATGTACCTTGCCCATGGTTAAGTTTTGGATTATTTAACAGATTTGCTTCTCTGACCCATTTGGAAGTCCCTTAGTGCTCAAAAATGGAATCCAATAATTGTAAATGCAGAGATATTTCCTCACCAATCCCCATCACTCTTTCAGCAACCCCACCTGACCCCCTTTTTCTTCGAGTGTGGATCAGGTTCTTGTATGAGAACTATTCTCGTACGATCTGATTTAAACACATAGAATCCATCGAATCAATCTCATAGGAGAACCTGATCTGCTCTATTTTTCTAGGTTTTGCTATCAAAAATAAAATAAAATTATCACCACAATAAAAAATTCGTAGCAAAGTCCAAATAACAATAATATGAGGAACGAAAATCAGGAAAATTTTGAAGGTCATTGAGTATCCTTGTTAGTGCAAGGGAAAAGGCCAGATTGCAAGACTCTAGAACCACAACACATGGACCCAAGAGGATGAGGATGAGGAGGAAGAAGATGGACCTAAGAGGACGAGGAGGAGGAAGAAGGGGAAGAGAGACTTCTTTGAGAACTGTTGGAGGAAACCCAATCGCGCAGCGGAAGGGTTCTGATTGGGATCTCTTGCGTTCGAAATAACTATATAAAAATTAATCACATGGGAATGAAATGGTTTACCTTAGAACCGCAATTGAAGTTTCTCTTCCAGATAATAGTTCTTCCACACTTGAGCAACCGTAGGGATCAATCTCAACACTTTGAACCTATGATCCACGTTCAATTGGAGAAGAGAAATCCACCATTAAGGTTTCTCCTTCACACACACTCACTCACAAAGGAGAGAAGGAAGGGAGAGAGAAAACATGGGAGAGAAGAGACCAAGTTCTAAAAAAAAAAAAAACTAAATCTCTTTCTCCCTTGTCCTTTATATAACAAAACTTGTATTAGGGTTTTCTCTTTTAGTCAAATCTTTGTGTCCTAAACAAAGAAAGCCAACTCTTAGTGGTAGAGAATAATTTTCAAGTTAAACAGGTACTTTGCTCCTAAAGTGGGAAGAGGTAGAATCTAGAAGGGATTGCTACCTTTCTTATTATGGGTGACAATTATATTCAAATTATATTTTATCTACTACCATAAATAAAAAGATAATTAACCATTTAATATTCCCAAATCTTGTCGTGCAATATTAACTCTTTAATTTGCACATAAGACCTTTCACTTTTTCAATATCCTATAATAAGCTATAGGATAGTAATTTGATACTGCTTAACCCCAACTTATTGTACATGTCTGTTTCAGAGATTCTGTGAACATGATCGGATGTCAAAAAATATTTCAAATAAAATTTAATAAATAAAATATTATTTTTTTATATTAAAAATAATTTTGTAAACAATTTACAAAAATGACACTGGTACCAAATTTCTGTCCGATCAAGTACAGACATTCTCTCTCCTTGATATTTTCCAATTAAGGGTAGTGAATTCCATGTTGACAATCTCTTTCATTGACAATGTGGGAGCAACTGTCCAGCATATCGATATATAATCCATTGGATGTCAACCATTGGATTACCAAAATACGTGATACAACACTGCAACAAATAGGATCTCTCAGGTCAAAGGTCAAGTGACGGGTACGAATCTCATCCTCACACAACTGGAACTAACACATGCGAGATTCTTACCAGTTTCTTTTCTATACACACACAGTATGTGTACTTACATTTATGTACCGGAATCATATCCCTGGTGACATATAATGTAACGACCATATGAACAAGATGTCTGGTCTTATCCCTAGCCGAGAACAATTTTGGGTGAAACCCATAGAACAACTTATAAGCCCAATAAATAAATGACATGCATAAATGAAATTAAACAATCTTATTAATAAATCAGGTTTGATGGACATACATATCCAACAATCTTCTACTTGTACATCAAAACCAATCTCCCATATGCTTTACACCCATAGATTCCATATGTTTCAAAAACACATTAGGTGCCAAGCCTTTAGTCATGAGATCTGATAGATTGTCTGCTGAGTTAACCTTCATGATAGCTACTTCACCTTGACCAATGATCTCCCTTATCAGGTGATATTTTCGCTACACATGCTTGTTCCTCTGATGAGCCCTAGGCTCCTTTGTTTGAGCTATTGCCCCCTTGTTGTCACAATACAATGGAATGGGATCCTTAACAAGCTTAGGGAAAACTTTGAGATCACTCAAGAATTTCTTTAACCAAACTACTTCTTTGGCTACTTCACTGGTTGTTATGTATTCAGCCTTAGTGGTAGAATCAGCTGTAGACTTTTGTTTTGCATTCCTCCAAATAACAGCTCCACCACCATTCATGAAAATCATCCCTGACATGGATTTCCTATCATCTTTGTCAGTTTAAAAATTGGAATCCGTGTACCCTATAACTGATAACTGATCTGACCCATAAACCAAGAAGTGATCCTTAGTATTTCTTTCTTAAATGCTTGAGGATATTTTTGACAACAGTCCAATGCTCACATCCAGGGTTGGATTGATACCGGCTCATAATCCAACAGAATAGCAAATGTCTAGCCTGGTACACAACATAGCATTTATGAGACTTCCCACTACTGAAGCATAGGGAATTCTCTTCATCTTCTCAATATCCTTTTGAGATTGAGGGTATTGGGATTTGGAGAGGCTTAGTCCATGCCAAAAATGAACATTTCCTCTCTTGGAGTTCTCCATATTAAATTTGGCCAAGACTTTGCCTATATATATGGATTGTGACAAGCCTAACTTCCTTCTCTTGCGATCCCTCACAAGCTTAATCCCAAGGATGTAATTGGCTTTGCCTAAGTCTTTCATTGAGATTGTAGTCGACAACCACTTCTTCACTGTTGAAAGTATACCCATATCATTCCCTATAAGTAGTATGTCATCTACATACAATAATAAGAAACAAACCGTGCTCCCACTAAATTTCTTGTAAACACAGGGTTCATCCATGTTTTGATTGTTTGATCAAAACCTATGTTCCAACTTTTAAAAGCCTGTTTGAGATCATAAATGGATATATGCAATTTGCACACTTTATTCTCATCAACATTTGATGTCCCCTCTGGCTAATGCATGTAGATTTCTTCATCAAGAAATCTATTAAGAAAAGCAGTTTGCACATCCATTTGCCAGATTTCATAATCAAAGTGTGCTGCAATTGCTAACAAAATCCTAATTGATTTCATCATCGCTACTGGAGAAAAGGTTTCTTTATAATCTATACCCTTTTGTTGGGTATAATATTTAGCTACCAGTTTTGCTTTGAATCTTTTAACACTCCAATCCGCGTCTCTCTTCTTCTTGAAGATCCACTTACATCCAATGGGCTTGACGCCTTATGGTTGATCGATAAGAGTCTAGACTTGGTTTGAGTACATTGAATTGATTTCAGAGCGCATAGCTTCCAGCCACTTATTCGCATCAACATCTTTGAGTGCCTCTGAATAAGTGTACAGATCATCATCCATTTTAGTGGAGATTATGTGGAATTCTTCCATAGTCTTATCTTCTTCAGTAAGAAGAGTGAAAAGTTTGGGTGGTCTGATAGACCTCCCAATAAGTCGAGACTCTTGAGTGCTAGTAGGTATAGGGTTTATGTTAACTGGTTCGACTGTAGATGCACATGGCATAGGCATAGAAGACTCTTCTTCTATAATCACAGGTTCAGTTCTTTTGGAGCTAAGGTCTTCCTTAATAAAAGTAACATATTTACTTATGACGACCTCTTGGTCAGTGAGGTCATAGAAGTAGTAACCAATCGTGCCCTTAGAGTATCACAAGAAATAGCATCTAGAAGTGCAAGGTTCCAACTTTTCTGTTTGTTGCTTGCGTACATACGTAGGACAACCCCAAACCCTAAAATTATTTAGGCTAGGCTTGTGCCCATACTACTACTCAAATGGGGTTTTAGGTACAGATTTAGATGGGACCCTATTCAGAATATAAATTGCAGTTTCCAAAGCAAAACCCCAGAAGGATAAAGGAAACTCACTGAAAGTGAGCATACTCCTGACCATGTCTAACAAGGTCCTTTTGCATCTCTCAGATACACCATTTTGTTGTGGCGTTCCAGGATTTGTCAATTGTAAGATAATCCCTTCAGAAGTGAGATATCCTTTGAACTCATCTGACAAGTATTCTCCTCATCGATCTGATCAAAGGGATTTAATGCATTTGTCTAATTGTTTTTCGACTTTTGCATGAAACTCTTTGAACTTTTCAAAGGTTTTAGACTTTTTACGCATTAAATAGATATAGCCATATCTAGAGTAATCATAAGTAAATGTAACAAAGTATTCAAAACCATATCTCGCCTGAATGTTCATGGGTCTACACACATCAGTGTGTATAAGTTCTAACAAACCATTGCCTTTATTGCTAAAGGGCTTCTTAGTCATCGTACCTTGTAGGCATGATTCATAAGTTGGATAAGGTTTAACCTTTAGACTTTCTAGTGGTCCATCCTTAACTAACTTGTCAATCCTTTCCAAGTTAACATGACCTAACCTAAGATGCCATAGATATGTAGAACTCACTGGAGCTCTTTTACATTTCTAATCAATATTTGAAACCTCATTGGTTTTTTCAAGGGATCTAGAAAATACAAACCATTTTGCATATATCCAAAAATGATAAATTTATTATTCAAACGAATGGTGAGAATAGTATTAAAGGAAAAAGCATAATCGTCTTTAACTAACTTAGAGACAGAGATAATGTTATTTTTAAAAGAAGGAACATGATAACAATCCTTTAATAATATAGTACTAGAATCAAATTCTAAACTAAAGTCTTCAATAGCCATTGCCATAGCTTCAGCTCCAGCGCCCATCCTTAGACACACTTCATTCTTGTCAAGTCTTCTTGTCGTCTTGAACCCCTGCAACATGTTGCAGATGTGGACAGTGGATCCAATATCCCCCAATCATGAGTTGGATTATTCAATAGACAAACTTGACTCATAAAAGACAAGAGTAGTAAAATTACCTTCTTTAGGAGTTTCATCTGACTTCTTCAAAGTAGCTAGGTATGCACGACAGTTCCTCTTCTAGTGGTCCTCTTTCTTACAAAAGAAGTATGTTACCTTAGGTTCTTCTTTCTTCTTTTGTATCTTCCCACCCTTGCCCTTAAGAGTCTTACTCTTGTTGGCCTTTTTCTTCTTCCATTTGTTTTTAGAAGTTGAAGACTTAACTTCTGTAGCATTGACTTCACCCTTTTCCTTCTTTTAAGCTTTCTCTACCTCTTGCAACATATTGCCTAGCTCAGTCAATTCAACATCTAGTTTGTTCATATTGAAATTGCAGATAAACGAGCTATAGATTGAGGGGAGAGAGTTCAGAATCACATTCCTCTTATATTTAAAAGTGAAGGAAGTATTTAGGGATTTCAGTTTCTCGAATATATTTTGAATCTTCATCACATGATCTATTATCGGAGTCCCTGCCATCATCTAAGTATTATGGATAAGACCAATGAGCTCATGATGCTCGTGCATATCAGTTTGATTGAAAAGCTCCTTGAGCTTATCCATTATACCCTTGGCGGAGATTGTATCTTTCACAGAGTCAGTGATCGATTTGTCAACCCATCCAAGAATATACAACATGGCCTTAGAATCCCTCGAGTGGAAATACTCATAGGCCTCTTACTGATCATAGTCATCACCAGTGAGTTTTTCGGGAGCCTCCTCCTCAAGAACTATAGACAGACGTTTCCATTAGGAGTAACATGATACTCTGTAGCCAGTCAACATAATTAGGTCCTTTCAGTTTGTAGTCATTGATTAGGGTCAATAGGGTAGAGTTGATTGAGGTTATCATCGCACAAAGATCTACAAATGTACAAGATATAATCAAATGCATGAACATTAGATAAAACCATTGAATTCCAGTGGACAAAACATAGACAATGATTTTTTTCACAATCAAGATTCCCTCATATCATGAAAGTGAATTGGAACAAACCAATCCTTGCACATGCAACTTACCCTATCGGGAATAATTACAAATACTGTGATTGGTGCACTATGCTGTCTGTCTCCAAGGCTTCCAATATTATTGGTCACCTGAGTGTCATGTCCATATTCTATTGGTTGACACACACTCAAGTCATGTGCATTCCTATCAAATTGGACTGAATCACAGTATCATGAGAGATGACCCACTATCGTAGTACCCCCTCTCTATCTGTGTCCATATCCTATCCATTAGAAAGTGGTGTAGATCGTCGGTAATAAAAACCTGACAACATTCTATTGGCTCTATTACGGGGTTATATTACTAATCTTTACATCCACCATTGATAGGGAGCCATGGATATGATCTACCGATTAAGATGTTTCCATATTACATATGCTTTTAACATTGAGGGTAATATTATGGCACATATATTAACATCTCATGCATAAACATACATCATATGTATAAAAGATGGCAACGATATAAATAATTAAATGTGGTTATAAGATGGCAAAAGCAGTGTGAGTAACAAGCCTCAATTACTCACTTAATTAATTATTTAATTAATATGTAATATGGTATCATGCATCTAATGCATTAAGTGATACAACCATCATATATAATCTTTATCTTCATCATCTTCATGTGAATCCATCTCTTTTTTCATCATCGTCGTACGAGGATCTTCACCATTTTCTTCGTTTTTACAATAAATTGAAAAACAACATAAATCTATACATCCCTTTGTTTAAAGAAACCCCCTTGAAGAAACCAACCCACCATTTGGGCTACACAAGGGGTGGAGTACATAGATTTATAAAAAAGAATGGAGGGAGAGAGATAGAAAGAGACAAAGATAGAGAAAGAATACATCATACATCACATCCGTTACATCTCATGTAATAATAAATATATTTGCCATCCACAAGATTTAAATACCAATACCATAACCACAATTCATAGAATGATATGGTTCTTCAATATTAGACATAGAATTAACAATTAATAGATCCATATGATTTTCACATCTCATGCAAAAATGACTTTAAATCAATAATTTCACAAATCATTAATTTAAAGAGGTTTTAGAAAAAAACATTAATATTAACTATTAAGGGTCTAAATTGATCCAACAACCATTGAACCAAATCGGTCATGCTCAATATTAACTATGAATATTAATTATAAGGAGTTAATAACATATTCCAACAACTTGGGCAAAAACGGGTTGGGTCAACATACCAAATGGGCCAAGTTATGTTCTAAACATAATAAGTCCACTTGGGCTTCATTAAAACAATTTAAAATAAGCCTTTTAAAAAATAAGTGGTGAACAGATCCTTCTATTCACCCATCTTCTTCGTCATCTCTTGTAAGTCACAGAGTCCAACTCCATAAAACATTGCTTGACTGCAAATACTTAAAGAAGAGCCGCTACCATGGGTAGTAGTGGTTTGCCGCACCAAGCCAGCTCCTCATCTATTGTAGTCTTTGGGTTTCAAATCCTTTTGTATTTTTTTTTTTAAATAATAATCATTACTATTTGAAAACAAAAAAAAAATCATCACTCCTTTTTCTTTTTTACAAAAAGATGTAATCATTACAAATATAATGATATTCAAAAGTATGAAACCCTTTCTTTCTAAACTATTAATTGATATTTAGAAACATATACTCATTATCGAACGTGAATATCCATGAATAGTATCATATAATTAATATCTGAAATCAATCAAATGCTTATCTAGGATTATTGCTCATCGATAGGGGTGTCAACGGTCCGGGTTGGTGCGGTTTCGGTCCGGTTCCACCGGTTTCGGTGTGACTTTGGAACTGACCGAAACCGACCCATTAAGGATTTATCCGTTTCGGTCCGGTGTCGGCTTCAGTGCGGTTTGGGTTTGGGTTGGTACCGGTTTGGATTTATCAGGTTCATTTCGGTTTGGATCGGTTTTTTAAACCGGTATGGAGCCATTAGGAAACAACCAAATGCTGAACTGCTGAACTTCGATTTCTTAAATCGATTTGTAACCGGGTTGGTTTTGGTTTTTGGTCTAGTTTAGATTCGACTTTCCATACAAATGTATACAAAACTATGCAAATTTTGATTTTTTTAATGAATTTTGGAGTGTTTCGGTTTCTTACCGGTTTGGTTTCGGTTTCGGTCTGGGTTTTGAGCCGGTTTCGGTTGGTTTCAGGTTCATCTGGTTTTCGGTGCGGTTCGGTTTGGTTTTGGGGTTGCCATACTTGAAACCAAACCGAACCAATAAGACTTCGGTTCGGTTCGGTCCGTGTTGTTATTGGTTCGGTCCGACCGATTTTACGGGTTCGATTTAGGAATTGACACCCCTACTCATCGATATGAACAATAACCGAGAGCAATTTTCTTTTCAATATTCCATTGAAGAGATTAAATAATTATAACTTATTCTATTAACTTTTAATAGAATAAAATAATTGAAGAATCAAATCATATGAGCACAGAGTCAATGATTTCAAATGACAGAGCAAGGCTTTGATGCCAATTGTTGGCAAAAACCCAATCGCATAGCGGAAGGGATCGGATTTGGATCTCTTGCGTTTAAAATTACTGTACAAAAATTAATCACATGGAAATGAAATGATTTACCTTAGAACCGCAATTGAAGTTCCTCCTCCAGATAATAGGGATTGATCTCAACACTTTGAAATTATGATCCACATTCAATTGGAGAAGAACAATCCACCATTAAAATTTTCTCCTTCACACACACACTCACAAAGAAGAGAAGAAAGGGAGAGAAGAGACCAAGTTCTAAAAAAAAAAAAAATCTCGTTCTCCCTTGTCCCTTATATAACAAAACTTATTTTAGGATTTTCTCTTTTGGTCAAATCTTTGTGTCCTGAACAAAGAAAACCAAATCTTGGTGGTAGAGAATAGTTTCCAAATTGAACAGCTACTTTGCTACTAAAGTGGGAAGAGGTAGAATCTAAAAGGGATTGCTATCTTTTTTATTATTGGTGACAAATATATTCAAATTATATTTTATCCACTACCATAAATAAAATGATAATTAACTATTTAATATTCCAAAATCTTGTCATGCAATATTAATTCTTTAATTTGTACATAAGACCTTTCACTTTTTCAATATCCCATAATGAGTTATAGGGCATGTAATTTGATATTGCCTAACCCTAACTCATTGTACATATCTGTTTCAGAGATTATGTGAACATAATTGGATGCCGAAAAAATATTTCAAATAAAATATGATTTTTTATATTAAAAATAATTTTTTTAAAAATTTACAAAATCAACATTGGTACTAGATTTCTGTCTGATCAAGTACAAACATTCTCTTTCCTCGATATTCTCCAATTAAGGGTAGTGGATCCCATGTTGACGATCTCTTTCATTAACAATGTGGGAACACGTGTCCAGCATACCGATATATAATCCGTTGGATGTCAACCATTTGACGATCTCTTTCATTAACAATGTGGGAACACGTGTCCAGCATACCGATATATAATCCGTTGGATGTCAACCATTGGTTTACCAAAACACGTGTTACAACACTGCAACAAATAGGATCTCTCAAGTCAAAGGTCAAGTGACGGGTACGAATCTCATCCTTGCACAAATGGTAGTAATACATACGAGATTCTTACCGGATTCTTTTCTATACACACACAGTATGTGTACTTACATTTATGTACCGGAATCATATTCCTGGTGACATACAATGTAACGATCATATGAACAGGATATCCGATCCTATCCTTAGTTGAGAACAATATTGGGTGAAAACCCATTAAACAACTTACAAGTCTAATAAATAAATGACATGCATAGATGAAATTAAACAATCTTATTAATAAATCGGGTTTGATGGACATACATATTTAACAATCCAGTTAGCAGGTGAAATGAAAGGGTAATCAGAGATTTAGAAAGGAAGGTAGAAGAAGAGGTAAAAGTCTCTCTCTCTCTCTCTCTTTATATATATATATATATATATATATTGAAAGTAAAAGAGTTTTAGTAAAAATAGGCTAACTGTAGGGGAATGATAGTAATTGTCCCTTCACAATTTAATAATTGAAATGCAATATTGGTTGTAAACTCAATGTATCAGTCACCAAAATTAAACAAACGACTTGGCCCATATAACTTGGCTACATGAAATCTAGTGATTTGCATGAAATCACTTCATGTAACTTTGTACGTTTCTCAAGTGGTATCTGTAGCAGATGCTGATGGTGGTTAAGATGCATCTCCTATACAAAATATCATGCAAAACTTGCTTATGAAATCAACAAGTTAAATGTAAACTCAAAAAAGATCCAGTCATTATTATTAATAGGAAAGACTGCTGCTCCCCTTTAATACATCACAAACTCAACCCTACTGTTACTAAATTCTTCACTTTTGGGGCTTCACAATGAGAATAGGGCATTTAGCATGATGTGCACAATAGTCACTTGATCACTAACACTTCCCAGAAATGCCCTGTAATAAAAATTCAGTCAATCAGCACCTTATATTATATACAACTTTCTATGGAAAGGTAGACATAACAAGATTCTACTTTCCTTCTTTTTATTTTTTTGAAAACGAAAATATAGCAAGATTTTGCTTTCCTCATAGGAGGCAGAAAAGGGCCATTACTACCAATTACTTACTAAAGCCATGGGGGAACATGTCGCACCAAATCAGCCATAAATAGGCTCGGGTCTTGGCTTATTCACACAAAACCCTATTTTCTCTTGTGAGAAAGGTGTGGAAAAGGCCAAGGAGTCTTTTGCTACCCATTCCTTACCTTCCTTGCGCTATTTCACAATCGATCAGTGCCGTATTCGCATCCAATGTATGTTTTCTCTCTCGGTAACCTAGTTTTTGTGATTTTCTTCTCTGTGAGTTTTGCATTCAGCCATTTAACTAGGTTTTCCATTCCAAATCCTTAGGAATCATCTTGCAACAATGTCTGGACACCGTGTACGTACCCAACGTGCTCTTATTCAAGAGAAACAAGATGCCACTGGGCAGTTCAACCCCATTCTGTTCCGCTCTATGGTTAAGCGAGACCATTAGGAATTCTTTAAGCGACGTAATGTAGACCCGAGAGTCTATGTGAGGACCAATGACTTCTGTGCATTCCGTCTTCATCAACAGTTTGAGGAGATCGGGTGGTACCGCATCCTAAAACCTAACAGATACTACTACCCCACCCTAGTCAGGCTATTCTACTCCAACATGGAATGTGTGAACTGGGGTAGCGAAGAGATGCAGATCACCTCCTATGTGAAAGGGGTGGAGATCTCCTTTGACATGGGGTAGTTGGCCAATATTCTGATGGTTAGCAATGTCGGCGACCTAGTGTACTGGCCACCTCAGACTCGGATATATGAATTTCAGAGTCTCGATATCTTCCAGGAGATCAATGATATACTGACTAAGGAAGCTAAGGGATGGAACCGTTTAGTCAACTATTTTTCTACTCCAAAGGTTGTCTACCGTGTGATTTAGATGAATGTCCTCCCCACCTGTGGATATTATAATAAGGTATCTGCCCTGTAAACCTATGTGACATACTGCGTGTACATGAGAGCGCATATACGTCTTCCTTACCTCCTAATGTGGACCATAGTAATTCGGTCTGAAGGGCAGGATCATTGAGTAGGGAACCTATGCTACTGGAGGATATTGACTGACATCTTTCGCTGCTTCGGGGTGGACTTGGAGGGTGAGGCACGCTTGGGTGAAGAGGTCACAGACTTCAACTACGATTCTCTGAGGAAGATGACCATAGATCTACGAGAGATGACACCTATTCCAAGAGAGGGTCAGCATCTTATGGAGGTAGAGGGTGGTAGTGCCGGTGATGTTGGTGGAGGTGCCGGTGGGGCAGGAGGAGAAGCCGCTGGGGTTGGTGGGGCTCCACCACCTGATCCCCAGGCTATGGGTTCGATGGTAGCTTCTACATCCTAGAGTACTAGGGGTGTGAGGCCTTACGGTCTCAATGATGTTATGGCCTGTCTGGATATCACTATGTCATTGATGAGGAGCATGGACAGCCACCTCAATAGCATGGATAGGACCTATTGTCTTATAGACAATAGAGTGGCCTCCCTAGAGGCACAGATGCAAGCGATGTCTTCTATCTAGGTATCCCGGTGCCTCCTCCAGGAACGTATGGTCCGAATTAGGCTCAGGACCAAGGACGGAACCAGCAGCAGCATTGACAAGAGCAACAAGAGGAGTGGCATGTTTGCCACTGTAGCTTTTAGGATTTTCCTTTCCATGTTTTCTTTGAGTTTAATGTTTTAGGTTTATTTGAACTTTTACATTATATCATATGCTTCAGTTGTTTAATTTCCTAGACTTAGGCTAGTTAGGATTTCCTGCTTTTAGTACTTTATTTTTTCTTATGAAAGTGTAAGTTTTATATTCAAATTCTTTATTATAATGAAACAGCTTTAACACCTATACATGTCTCTTAATTATATAATTTCTATTATTGTTGTCTTGAGATTTTTATTTAATCCTAATTTCTCTAAAATCATGGTTTGGTTGATATTGTGAGTTAAGCCAGAGCATCGCGCTCTGATACTATAGCTATCACACCCCACTCCAAGTAGACCCAAAATTACTATTAGGAATACCAATGGTGTGAGTAAGACACGTACCTGTCTTACAACCTACCAGGATCTTTGATAGTGGTACCTTAATATTTTCACAATCTCACAACACAAACCAATATAAGCAGCAGAATCAAAGTATAGCAGCGGGATTATAAATAAAATTAGAAAAACATCTAAGGTACTATAATAGCAATAACCGAGTTATTCTGTTACATTCATCCATGATATATAATATAATCTCAAGAAAATATACTCCATAACTATATCCAAAAGTATCGAAATATGATGTACAATCTGTCGTTGCGGTGTAAGCATAATGATGGCAAGCATAGTCCTGATCATGCTCCTCTGTTTCTGGCATCCACCAGTCGCTCACACCATACTCTGACCCAGAAGATACTGGGTCACCCGCCATAGGCACCACAATACCTGCATCATCATCTAAAAAAGGGGTGTATACATGGGGTGAGCTTTCCAACTCACTCAGTGAGGGGTGGGGCAAGCACATCCAAGTAAGATAATAGCAGTAACAATTTATGATGCATGATTGCAGAAATAAAACACATATTCCATGATGCTCGTGATGCAGTTCATTTGTTTATTATCCACCTAGCAATACAAACTAAGTTAGGTAAATGCTACTACGGTGCATTAGGCTGTATCCCTCATCTCGGAAATGACATTGACTATGTAGCGATACAAACCCTAGCCGTGATTAGAAGCTTGTCAATCCCCATATGCGTCTATGGGTCACCCAGCAAACCCCTGATAACCCCCTCCTAGCAGTCACGACACCGATAACACATCCGCCACGCCAGACAGGTTCCCGCCTCTAGCAACAATCACATTGTACCATGGGAGTGGCACTTCAGAAAGACACATCAAACATACCATAATGGGTTATCCAACACCTCAACCCCAGTTGGCAAGGGTACATAACATCGGGAGTGATACCTAGCCATACATATATTATATGCCTTCATAATGATACAGTTAGTATGGATTACACGATACTAGAGAGACCTCGGCCACAAAGTGTAATCCATCTCCAAATACAGTTCAGGGTACACGATACTAGAGAGATCTTTGCCATAAAGTGTAACCTGAGACCGTTTACCTAATCTACCATACATATCACAGTTGAGTATGGACTACGTAACACCGATAAGATCTCGGCCATAAAGCGTATCTATTTCTAAATGTAGTCCTAGGGTACACGATACTAGCGAGACCTTGGCCACAAAGTGTAACCCGTGACTTCAACTAACTCTAATGCACATAATCAATGCATGAATGTAATATAAATACAGAAATCACGACATTGGTACCAGCTCGGCCACATCAGATTCTGTCTCACACACACACAGCGATCACAGTACTGGTACCACTTCGGCCACATCGGATCCCGTCATACATTTCCATACAACTCATATTAAAATCGTAAAATGAAAATGTATCATATCATAATTGTATTTGAATAATTACAATTAAACATACAATTATAAACATGTGAGCAGTTTAATGATAATAAACATTTTAGAAATAAACACAATCCATCCCTCACCTTGTTGCTCTTTATTTGGTTTAGGGTTCAAGTAAGGCCACCGATCAATCAAATCAATTTTGACTTCGGGGCATATGTGCGTCACTATCCTAGATACAAAGGGAATTGTACATTAGTATGCATCAGGAACATCGAGAGGGACCTACACAAGTCACCCTCAAAATGTATGGACAATGTCTTCCAATGGCAGTACTGTCACCAGAAACAACCATCGAAAACAGGGCATTTCCACCAGAAATATCAGACCTGTTTTCGGTGGAAGTGATAGAGAGCACATAAGGCTCCATGTCCATTGAAAATATGCCACCAGAAACAGATTCAGTGGATCCAGTGGGCTGTTTTCGATGGTGGTACAGGGCAGTCCAATAATTTAGGGCTTTCTGGCTCAGGCCAGATTACTGGGATTTGTTGTGTGGAGTTTAAAGGGGATGTTCCTAGCATCATTCTATGCCAAGAAAATTTCAATTCCACTGAGCCATTTGGGAGATACATCGATCGAACAATCGAAACCCTAGTTGGTCTTTTGGCATTACATGTTACCGGAGTTCACTAGGCTTGGTTCGAGCTTGGAAACCATACCAGAAGGGTAGAACACTCATTCTACAACCTTGACATAGTTTGTACATCAAGATTCCATCCATACCTAGCTTTGTCTAGGTCGAAATGAAGAGAGAGAGAGTGTCATAGGAGGTTGTACTTACCTCCGACAGAGAATCCAACAACAAGGCGGCAACCGGCACCAAGGTAGGCCTCCAATCCCCTCCTTCTTCCTCTTCTTCTTCCTTCCTCTCCTCTCTCTCTCCTCTCCTACACTGGGAACAAGGGAAATAAGGAAATGAATCCTCATTTCCAAACTTATATCTTAAGTTAGCCTTAAGGGTCTGTTTGGTTTGGACCTCTTTTGAATCAATCGAGTTAAATTGAATTTTGGGGCACGAGAACCCATACATTTAGATCTATAAGGTACCCACATCAAGAGGAAAATGTGGAGGATGATTTAGGATCATTCATAACCATTTACAATGCGAGTGGCAGGAACCATAGGCATCGAAATCTCGATAGCAACCTATCAACCCACCAAAAACAGGCACCGGATTCAGGCCCAGGCTGCTTCCGGTGGCTTATTTCTGGTGGCCAAAACAGGTTGTTGTCTTGATAGCTTACTGTCTCATGGTTGGCCTCGCATAGGTGGCTACCCTCGGACATACTTAAGGCCTTTCGATGATTATGATGCATGTCAAAAATCAAGTGTGTGGAGTCTGGTCAGTTACCATCTGGGATCGAAAGGTATGAATCCCCTCCAGTTAGATAGGCACATAATGCACGAACATGTGGGGTCATATCTACCCCTTTAAAAATGCACAGCTGTGAGCCAAAATTCGATCGTACTTCTGATCTCCTATCCGAGGCCTATCATAATAGTTTCAAATTAGACCAGATTAGGGCATGGGTGTAACAGAAGGAACCCCCAAGTTTGACTCCATATTTTGGTTTGTTCCAGAGATAGGGGTCCATATCAGGTGTGGTAAGGTGTTAGGCACCCACCTCACCTGGAATTTCTGGTCTTTCTACTAGAGGCTTGGATTTCGAATATTCTCCCTCGAGAATTTTAACAGCCTAAGCTAGCATGGAAGTCTTATTACATGAAATAACACAATCACATATACACACTCGCATGAAAAAATTGTAAGAAATTATTGAAATATCATATGAAATATAGATCTCTATTAAAACCATACGAAATAATAAAATCTACACAAAATAGTAGAAAATGTAATTACCTTATCCATGTACAAGTACAATGCCCCATGACATGACAATTATGATCATTATTTCATGTGAGAAACATATATGATAATGCATAAAATGATGTAACATATTACATTTAATGTATAAATGCTAAAATTAATACATGAAATGATAACAATAAATCATTATTTTATGCAGTAGACATATAAAATAATTTATGCAGAGATGAGGTACGTCTTATACATACAAATGAAATTACGATATGATATTTACATGATAATAACCGATGATAGCAGTGAAATTTTTGATAATTTTCCTCGATTCAGGGGCAACAATTTAATTTTCTTCTCTCTTTCTTGGAGAAATTAAAAACTTCCAGCATTTGGGAAAGAAAGTTGATAGGGTTTCTATGCTAGGGTGTGAACATGGGTTCTGGTTTCTAGAAATTTGAGCAGTGCTTCCACATTATATTCCTAGAATCGGAATCAGCTGTGACAATTCGGGAAGGGCTTCTATGTCATATTCTTAGGGTTTTAATCAACTGTGGAAATTTGGGCAGGGCTTCCACGCAATGTTCTTAGGGTCGAAAATAGCTGTGGAAATTCGAGCAGGGCTTCTGCGCCATATTCCTAAGGTCGGAATCAGCTGTGGAAATTTAGGTAAGGTGTCCGAGCCGTATTCCTAGGATCAGAATCAATTGTGAAAATTGGGGCAGGGCTTTCGCATCGTATTCCTAGAGTTGGAACCAGCTTTTGAAATTCGGGTAGGGCTTCTACGTCCTAATGAAAATATTGAAATAAAATACAAAATAACTTAAATAGAAGTTCTGTAATAACCTGTTATGGACTACGTGGACTTCTAAAAATAGGGCAGGACTCCATCAACTTTAGTAAGCTCGGCTCAAAATTTTTACAGACTCTCGTCTCTTCTTTCTCTTTCCTCTTTCTCTTTTGTAAGGTCTCTGGAACAGGATTTTTTCTTCAGGGGTTCTTCTTTTTTGTCCTCGAGGTTTTCTCGGTGACCCGAGGTCACTATTTATAGAAAGAATAAGGGCATCTATTGTATAAGTAGTTTAGGGGCATGTAAAGGGAGGCAAGGGCATGTAAGGCCCTTACACGGATCCATATAAGGCCTTACACATTTGTGTAAGCCTTACATCAATGTGTAAGTGCTTACACTCATCCGTGTATGGCCCTTCCCTCTTGTGGCACTTTGATATGCTTCCAAAAGATGCCGTGACACCCAGTTGTGCTTCCAAGCATGCCTGTAGACTGAGTGGTAGTATCCCTACGTGGTTGCGGTGGAATTGTTATCATATAAAGCAGTAGCCATAGGCTGGGCGGCAGTAGCCCTACGTGGTGGCGGTGAAAATTTTAGCACCTGAGGAAAGATGACAAGTCTTAGGTTAGGGTTTGTAGACACCAAATTTTATCCCCCCTCGGCAATGATGAATTATGGGCAATGAGGAGACATATATTATTTTCTCCTTCGGAAAGAAGTTGAATTTTTGACACAAGTCCAAATTATCCCAGAACTTGTGATCGGTCAAACCCGATATTTTTAATGATGCGGAGAGGGTGATCAAAAGTGATCATTAATACCTTTTATGAGAATACAACAATCGAGCCTAGCAGGTGCTCGATTCCAGTATCATTGGAAAGTATGTAGAAATACGGTCTCATTGAACTTATACGAAAAAAACGGATGCCTAGGTGTGTCGTAATGCCTACTTGAACTTTGAACCAGTTAAACCAGAATAAACCAAACCCTAAACCAGAGCAAACCCTGAACCAAACTAGAGCAAACCCTGAACCAGACCAAACCCTAAACCAAACCAAACCAACTAAAGCCAAACCAACCCTAACCAAACCAAAAACTAAACCCTAACCCCTAATCTAAAACAAACCCTAAACCCTAACTTGAACCAAATCCTAAACCTTAATCTAAACCAAATCCTGAACCCTAAAACCTAACTTAAACCAAAACTAAATCAAACCTTAAACTTAAATCTAACCTTAAATCAAACCTTAAAATTAAACCAAACCATAAACTTAAACTGGACCAGTCCTTATCCAAACAAAAACTTACCAACCTACCCACTGTTATTTACGTGATAAGAGCTCCACCAAAGCCTACTATTACCCAGGCTAGGAGTAGCCGCCCAGTCTACGGGAGTGTCTGGAGGCGTAAATGGGGTGCCACGGAGTATAATAAGGTGACACGTGCCTTGTTACCTTCACAAACGGGGTGACACGAAAGGGCATGTAAGCACTTACACAATCTGTGTAAGGCCTTACATGGATTGTGTAAGGGTTTATAAATCCGTGTAAGGGTTTACACAGATTTGTGGGGGGTTTACACGGATTTGGCCCCCCTTTCATGGCCTCATTATTTTTTACACCCTGCCCCTCCTCCTCTCCTATAAATAGTGACCTCTGGGTCATTGTAAAACCCAGACAGAAAAGAAACAGAGAGAAAAATCCGTAAGAAAAATTCCTGAAGAAAACATTGTTCCAAGAGAGAGAGAGAGAGAGAGAGAGAGAGAGAGAGAGAGAGAGGAAAGAAAAAGAGTGTAAGAATCCTCAACTAGCTGAAGTTGATTGTCTCATTTTCGGAAGCCCAGGTTATTCATATCAGGTTAGTACTGAACTCCTGTTTAAGTTCTTTTTATTTAAATTCAACACTTTTATTACGATGCGGAAGCTTTGCCCAAAATTCTCGAGTTGATTCCAACCCTAGAAACAACCCTAGAAATATGGCACGGAAGCTCTGCCTAAAATTCCCAAGCTGATTCTAACCCTAGAAATATAACGCGGAAGCTCTGCCCAAAATTTCCGAGTTGATTCCAACACTAGAAATATGGCACGGAAGCTCTGCATACAATTTTTAGAGTTGATTCCAACCTTAGAAATACGACACAGAAGCTTTGTCCAAAATTCTCAAGCTGATTCCAACCCTAGAAATATGGCATGAAAACTCTGCCCAAAATTCCCGAGTTGATTCCAACCCTAAAAATACAGCGCAGAAGCTTTGCCCAAAATTCTTAAGCTGAGTCCAACCCTAGAAATATGGTGTGGAAGCTCTGCCTAAAATTTTTGAGCTGATTCCAACCCTAGATATATGACACTGAAGCTCTGCATAAAATTTCCAGAGCTGATTCCAACCATAGGAATACAATGCGGAAGCCCTGCCCAAATTTTGAGAATTGATTTTGATTCTAGAAATATAGTACGGAAACCCTATTCAGATTCCCAGAAACCAGAATCCGTAGTCACACCCTAGAAAAAAAGCCTTGTCAACTTTCTTACCTAGGTGCTGGAAGTTTTTAATTTATCTAAGAAAGAGAAAAAAATTGAATCGTTGCCCCTGAGTTGAGGAAAATTATCAAAAAATTCACTATTTTCATCGGTCATTATCATGTAGATACTATATTGTAATTTCATTTGCTTCATTTCTATATATATTATTTTATACATTTATTGCATAAAATAATGATTTTCTGTTATAGTTTCATGTATTAATTTTAGTATCTGTTCATTAATTAATTCATTTCATCATTTCATGTGTTACCACATATGTTCCTCATATGAAATAACCAATATGATTTTCCTATCATAGAGCATCTCACGTGTATGTAGACAAGATAATTGTATTTTTTTTATTATTTTATGTAAATTTTATTATTTCATGTGGAATTCTTTCAAGCAAGTTTATATATATATATATGTTTGCGTTATTTCACGTAATAGGACTTCTGTGCTAGCTTAGACTGTTAAAATTCTCGGGGGAGAATATTCGAAATCCAAGCTTCTGGTAGAAAGACCAGAAATTCCGAACGTGGTGGGTGCCTAACACCTTCCCACACTTGTAACCTAACACGGACCCCTATCTCTGGAAATGACCAAAGTATGAAGTCAAATTCATGGGTTCCTTCCTTTCATAGGAATCCAACCCCCTATTTGAGCTCGATCCCTCGATCGAAATTGGGCTCCACCATAGGGTTCTAGGCCCTGAATCCTAGGTGGCGACTCCAAACATCATGCTTTCCCCATCCCCCCCATAGTCGCCAGACCATGTTTTGGAGACCATTCAATCCATTCACCCCTACTAAGGAGACAAGAGGTGAGAAGGAAGGATAGAGCGGAAAAGAGAGAAAAAGAGCAAAAAGGTATTTTCCCTTATATAGGGGTAGTGCCAAGCAGCAAGCCCTAGCGAGAGTGTGGAACCTCGAGTAGGTCTGTAGTAGTTCCGATTAGAGCCATTTGTTCGTAGAGATGGATATGGAAATGCCTCAAAATGATTTTGATCGACTTATGTTATTCGAGCATGCTCGAAAGATAGCGAAGGCGAACTATGCTAAGAACCTGCTGGATGCAGATAACCTCATGAGATGGGGAGGAGCGCTTCTTGAATTGTCACAGTTCCAAAGTGTTACTAAGTCAAAGAAGATGATAAATGACGTGATTTTAAAGCTGGAGGAGGCACTGTTAGTCAATCCAAAGAAGCACGACACCCTTTGGTGATTAGAAAAAGCATACACTTGGTTGGCCAATATTGTTCCAGTAACTGTAAGGGGAAAATACCTTTAGTCCCTTAAGCAATGGAATGCAGAATTTTTGCAAGTCATAAAGTACCCCCGTTGGTTGGCCAATATTGTTCTAGTTCCAAAGAAAGATGGGAAAGTCAGAATGTGTATGGATTTAAGAGATTTGAATAAATTCAGTCCTAAAGATGACTTTCCTTTGCCTCATGTTGATGTAGTACGGTATGACATGCTTCGTTGTCATTCATGGATGAGTTTTCAGGATACAACCATATCAGCATACATCCTAAAGATATGGAAACAACTGCTTTCACCACCACTTGGGGGACCTATTGCTATAAGGCAATGCCATTTGGTCTAAAGAATGCTGGAGCCACATATCAAAAGGCCGATACCACTATTTTGCATGATATAATTCACAAGGTAGTGGAAGTCTACGTTGATGATATGATTGTCAAGTCTATCGACAGACAGGGGCATATCCTAGCACTAAGGAAGTTTTTTGAAAGGATCAAGAAATTTCAATTGCAATTGAACCCTCAAAAGTGTGTGTTCTGCGCGAAGGCAGGGAAGTTATTAGGCTTTCTTGTAAGTGAAAGAGGTATAGAAGTGGACCCTATTAAGATTAAAGCAATCAGGGACATGTTTGCACCTCAGACTGAGAACGAAATATGAGGATTCCTTGGTCACATCCAATACATTAGCCGTTTCATATCCCAATTGACCACTATCTGTGAACCAGTTTCCAAGTTGTTGAAGAAGGATCAGCCCACACAGTGGAATTTCCAACGTCAAGAAGCCTTCGACAAAGTCAAGGAATACTTGTTAAATCTACCGGTTCTTATGCCACCAATAAAGGAGAAACCATTTCTGTTAAATCTATCAGTAGGATAATTCTCGATGGGGTCCATATTCGCTCAAAAAATAAGGCAAAAGGAGTATAACAAGCTATCTACTATTTGAGCAAGAAATTCTTGGAATATGAAGTTCGGTATACATCATTAGAAAAGACTTACACAACTCTTATTTGGGCAACAAGAAGGTTGTGACACTATATGGTGGCATATCCAATTCGCTTGATTTCCAAAATGGATCCTATCAAATATTTATTCGAAAAGCCTGCACTCACTGGTAGAATGGCAAGGTGGTTGCTATTACTCTCAGAATTTGACATTACATATGTCAATCAAAAAAGTCGATCAAAGGTAGAGCAATTGCAAATCACTTTTCTGCACATCCCATAGAAGATGGAAGATCATTAGACGATGCTTTTCCAGATGAGGAAATCATGGTAATTAAAGAAGGAAACTCTGTTAACACATGGCAATTATATTTCGATGGAGTAGCCAATCAAAGAGGATACGGGGCAAGAGTGTTATTAATAACACCCGACGAGCTATATTTACCTTCATCGTTTCGATTTGATTTTCCATGCACCAATAATATTGCTGAATATGAAGCATGTGTAGTTGGCCAGGAGATAGCTCTGGCAATTGAGGTAAAAAGGATCCAAGTGTTTGGTGACTCATCCATTGTAATTTTCCAAATTCAAGGGAAATGGAAGACCAGAGATGAAAAATTGAAGCCTTATCAAAAATATCTGGAGAAGATCTCTAAACACTTTGAAGAAATCTCTTTCGAATACTTCCAGAGAGATAGCAACTGGTTCGCCGATGCTCTTGCAACATTAGCATTAATGGTTGAGTGTAGTCCTATAGCCCAAGTAAGACCTTTTCTGGTTGAAAGAAAAGTAAAGCCCATCTATCATGGCTCAGTGAATGCCTTGACAATAGATGAAAGATCTTGGTTTACTCCTATTATGGACTTCATCAGGGAAGGGAAATATCCTATAGAAGCAACATCAGGGAAGGGAAATATCCTATGGAAGCAACATCAGGGGAAAAGAAGTTTCTCAGAAAATCTGTCACTCAATTCACATTACAAGACAATTTGCTGTACAAAAGATCGTTCGATGGAATTCATCTATTGTGTGTGGATGAAGAACAGGGGCAGACTGTGATAGAAAAAATACATCAAGGTATCTGTGGGCCTCATATGAATGCAAGAATGCTAGCCAAGAAAATCCTGAAATTAGGATATTATTGGTGCACAATGGAGGCAGACTGTTTAGATTTCATTCAAAAATGCCACAAATGTCAGATATTTAAAAATATCATACATATTCCGCCAATGGAATTGCATTCGCTCAATTTCCCTTGGCCATTCTCTACATGGGGTATTGATGTTATCAGAAAAATTACTCCCAAAGCATCAAATGGTCATGAGTTCATATTGGTAGCAATTGACTATTTCACCAAATTTGTGGAAGCATAGTCATTTTCAGTCCTCACTACTACAAAGCTGGCCAAGTTTATTAAAGAGAACATCATTTGTCTACATGGGATCCTGCAACAACTGATATCTGACCAAGGCACTCATTTTCGAGGGCAAGTTGATAAACTTTGCACCAAGTTTGGGATTGAACGGCATAAATCCACCACTTATCATCCACAAACAAATGGAGCAGTGGAAGCAGCTAATATGAATATAAAGGTTATTCTCCAGAAGATGGCAGATACACATAGAGATTGGGCGGATCACTTAACATATGCACTATGGGCATATAGAACGTCGATTCAAACTTCGACAGGGGCAACTCCGTATTCCCTTGTATACAGAATGGAAGTTGTGTTGCCAATTGAGATACAAGTCCCCTCTCTTCGAGTCCTCATAGAAAGCAAGCTACCAGAAGGAGAATGGGTACAGGCTAAATATGATGAACTCAATTTGTTGGATGAAAAAGGAATGAACGCCATGGACAATTTAAAAATGTATCAGTTGAGAATGGCAAGAACATTTAACAAAAATGTTCATCCTCACAACAATGAAGCTGGAGATTTGGTTCTCAGAGAACGAAGAGGACCTACACAAGATCTTCGGGAAAAATTTTGACCAAATTGGAGTGGTCCATTCACAGTAAAGAAAATCTTGTCAGGAAAATTTGTACTACTCATGGATTTGGATGGAGATGAATTGTCAGGTTTGGTTAATATGGATCAACTAAAAAAATATTATGTTTAAATTCAGGGTAACCACTTGAACTACGTTGGACCTGATTCCTTACAAAGGATACATAGGCAACTCGGCATGTTCGAGTGCGGTCTCATCTGTACCAAACTCTTAAAAAAAAAATAAAATCTTAAGGCATTGATTAAAATAGAAAAAAGAAAGAAGAAAAGAAAAAAAGAAGAAGAGAAAAAAAAAAGAAAAGAAAAGAAAAGAAAAAAAAGGAGAAAAAAAAGATCCGGAGTTATGTCTCGAGTGTCTAAGAAAGAAAGCAATGCTTTAAGATCATCTCGCCACTTGGCACCTTAGTTACTAGACAACTTGTTTTCCCTAGTAATTCGTTTCTCCATCATCAATGGTCTACAAAAATCACCACTTGGCATTATCAATCACAAGTTAGATCATTCCCCACTTGTGGTTCTTTTTGTTCCCCTTCAACTATAATATCTTATCTTCAGTGTACAAGTTGGAATTATGATGAAGAACTTATTGGGCCATGAAATATTTTTCTTTCTATCAAAAGTATCTTCTTATAGAACAAAAATATTTATGAGCTTGTTGCCATGTCTTGTATATGTTTATTTCACATTTTTGACTAAGTTGTTCGCTTGTATCATCCAGGAACAAATTAATTTTGGATTTTCCCCATGCAAATACTCTGGATTAGGCTCTATGCAGGTGGGCTGTGAATATGAATGTGGATGATTCTAGGTTGTTGAAAGACACAAATCTTCAGGTTCTTAGCCAGATTTGCTGCATGAAATTATGTCATAAATTGCTGAAGGAAGTACCCAAACATTGGGATTGTTACTTACACGTGTTCAAATTTGGGTCAGTAGAAATTTGTCCAACTCTAGAAGAATTCAGAGCCTGCTTGCTCTCTCCACCCAAAGGGAAACTTCTCTATCCTACTTTGCTAGAAGACTACACTCAAGATATCTAAGAGTTTTTTGGATGGAACACAAAGGAAATGAAGAAGTTCATGGTTTTCTAGAAAAAAGACATCTTTGAAGTAGCCAAAGGTTTTTCTCAATACAGACATTTGGAGGGAATGGATCAGTGGAGTAGAGGTAATGTCTATCTATTCTGTATGATAGCACGATATTTGTTGTGTTATCCTGGACGTGGAGTTGTTCCGGCCATCATCAAAATAGAGTTACAACTTTGAGAAGGTTGCGACATTGTTCCTACAATCCTGGCTGAAACACTTAAAGGGCTGGACTAGATGGTCATTTATGGGAAATTTACTATAAATCACTATATGGGGTGTCCTGCTGCTTTCCAACTTTGGTTGACTGAGAAGCTACAACTGTTAAGGCCTTTTCCACTTAATTGTTAGTTGGCAGGAGTACCTTCAAGAGAAAACTGAATATAATATCAGATGGACCTGTAAGTGGTCACCAATTGAGAATCCTATTATGAATACCCCAGGGTGCAATTATGTTCGGCTGATGGGTTTGAATCATACGTCATTTTATCTACCTACTCATCTGCGGTGGCAATATCAATTACCCCAAACAGATCCAGGAGAAGTGGTGAACTTTTATCCACCGGAGGAGCTATCCACTAGTATCATAGATCTACTGGCAGATTTGTGGCAAAGGCAGCTGGTGTAAGATCTTTTAGAAGAAAAAGTTTCAAACACTTAAGTGAAGACAGTTGAAGATCTGGTTTTTTGGTTTATTGTATTTCCATGTAATTGTTTTTCGTTCATTGTAAACCTGAGCTTGGAGTTGAAATAAATTTAGCCTTTTCTATCTACCTTTACATGAGTGGTGGGAATAGAAAAGAGGGAAATCATGCATAGCCTAAACAGAGGAAATAACATTGCTATAACAAAACACCATGATGCATTCTAACATATTGCATGATACAAACTAGCGCATAGCCTAAATAGAGGAAATAACACTGCTATAATAAAACAACATCATCCATTGCATCCTTGCATGATACATACTAACATATGTACAAACATTATATGTATATATATATAATCCTCTATTGAGATCTTGATTATCTTTCTAAATGCTCAGATGAACCCCTTATATTTTCGTCCCTCATGTCAAAATTTAAATCAACCTCTAAACCATTCATACTAGCTTCATTAGTAGCTGAAGGAGTACAATTGGCGTCAGTGCTTACTCTAGAATGCGCTAACTGTTCTTCCAAAAGGATCACTTTCCTTTGAAGATTGGTGATCTCAGTTTGTTGATCTCGACAATTTATAGATAAATCGGTATATGCATCGCTAAGACTTCTGACAGTCATACGGATCAATGCATAGTGCTCCGAATATATATATATATATATATAAAGAGGGAGGAGGACAAAAGGGGTCTACATAATCAAAGGCAAGCGGAAGACCCAGTTCCTGGTCAGGAGTCTTTGGGGCCTGCAAATGAATTAGATAAGTAAAGCATGCATCCATGACATTATTGCAGGAAAAGTGAAGATGAATGTATGTCCTGGAATCCATATGATGATGGCCTGAACAAGTAGAAGGTATACTCGAAGAGGCGTGTAAAGGCAAGACACTAGGAGGAATGCTGGGGGCTGAAGCCTCGCTGCTAGAAGCCGTAGGACAAATAGGATACTGTTGAAGATTTGTGAAGTCAATAAAAAAAAATTGTGAAGTCAATAAATAATAATAAAAAAAAATTCTTACCAAAGGCCCTCGAAGGGTAAGGGACAATCAGTTTCTCTCACGAGATATTCTTGATAAGGAACTGATTCATTAAAAAAATGAATGGCTTCTCGTCCAACCTTTACTTCTTCCAACAATGTACCTTCAAGGATCCTTGGATTATGCATCAATGCTGGAGGATTAACAGGAGCTACTAGCGCACCAACTGACCATTGTTTAGGCACACTCTCTCCAAGATACCAAACCCGGCCTCTGGGTCCTTCAAAAAGAACCCTACGTGTGGTTAAGCGGGCAGCTTCGCTAAACAATGCCACATCTGGAAATTTCACACTTGCACATATATTCCAACTTACTTGCATAATAGAAATTTATTTAAATAATAATAAATAATAATAATAATAATAATAATAAATAATAATGATAATAATAATAATAAGAGAAGAAAGGAGAAGATCCATACTTGAGACAAGTTGTTCAATTCATCGCGAAGAAAGGAAATGGCCTTCGGTTCTGGATTTGCTTTCGCATTTTTTCCATACCAACGAGACGCAATTGGGAAGGAATCTGGCTTACATTTCAACAGTTGAGGGATTCAGAAACCCAAGTACTCATAAGCCCAAACCTGATCAAACGAGGGAGGGGAAAAAAAAAACTCACACACACCTGAAGTACAAAGGCAGAACCTTTGACATTTGGATTTCCATTAGCCAGAGAATCCAACATAGAGATAAAATGAGCATAGCCAAGCTCACCCCAGTTATATCGGCAAGCTTCACTGAAATCCTCAAAAAAGTAGGCATACCGGAGATCAATCCTACCTACGCTGTCACTTATGAGGGTTTGATAAAGTAGATATACCAGAAAAGATCTAGCCAATTGATCTTGGAGTCCAGAGAGAGAGTTATCACTCACTTTGATTTTGTCCCATTTATCCCTCAACTGTGATGGCAGTAACAACTGTTCAATAACTCTAAAACCTAGAAGGGAACTAAAACTTTTAGCATCAAAAGGATAATTGTCCACAGAAATAGTAGTTCCCCTGTGAAAGCATGGTAATCCAGGGGGGTAACTGTTAATTCACCTAATGGAAAGTGGAAAGTGGAAAGTGTGAGTGCTTGGCCACCATCTATCAGCCAAGGCACAGGTCAAAGAAAAGTCCAGATCACGCGTGTCCAAAAGAAAAGCAAAGCCTCAACTAGCCAACTTGATTCTTTCCTTAACACTAGAACACAGTGTTATGTACCATTCGTACGCTTGGTGAGGCGACCCATATTTTTTATATGAGGGTTCTGGCTGGTGCATAACAAAAAAAAAAAAAAAAAAAAAAAAAAAAAAAAAAAAAAAAAAAAATAATAATAGTCCAAATTAATTCATGCATAAGATACCTTAGACGTACCGTATCTAAAAAAAGAGATAAGTGGAGATAAGTGAAATAAAAAACTTACCTTTGTCCAAGTTCCCCATGCACTATTACATATATGTCGGCCAATATCTTTTAGAATGGAACCTGGATACCACGAAGCTCTCACTTCTGGGTAATTCGGATCACCCATAGGATGACCATATTTCCCGTACCAAGTGCGCTTTTACCCACTTGAAGACATAAGGGGTTTGTTTGAAAGGTGGGAGGGGTCGATTTGCAATTTCAAAATTCGAAAGGACTTAGCTTGAAATTTCCCAAAAATCAGAAGGGTTTATTTGAAATTTTTGAATATTTAAAGGGTCTATGTGCAATTTCAAAAGTTGGACGGACGTTATGTGAAATTTTCAATAATCAGAAGGGTTTTTATTTGAAATTCTTTGATATTTGAAGGGGTCTACGTGTAATTTCAAAATTTGGAAGGACCTTGCTCGAAATTTCTAAAGTTGGAAGGTTTCAATTGAAAATACCAATAGTTGAAGGGGCCTATTGATAATTACTAAGAAATGGAGGGACTTGATAGCAATTTTGGGAATTAAACAGTAGACGGATCGAGAAAGAAGAAAACAGAGGGTTGACCGTTCCAAGAAAAAGAGATCCAGAAAACATTACCACTTGCCATGCTCATTTCATAAGCTTTTTCTTCTTCTCTACCCCTCCCACGTCGAATGATATAAATAGCGAAGGAAAAATCATACCCATACAAGCAAAACAACAAATCAAGATGAGGCAAAAAAGGGTCCGAAAGATCAGTAGATTGAGAGAAGGCAAAGAAAGGGTCCGAGAAATCAGTAGATTGAGATGAGACAACTGTATATAAATAAGTTCTGGGCAAAGCTCTATTTATAATCAGAAGAGCACCAGACCTTTTCCAAAACCAAATCCGTGTAATGATCTCATGGATTTGGCAGGTACGTGTAACCTTGCATGTTTAACAAAAAAAAAAAGAAGTGTAACCCTACATGTTTAACAAATCAAATCATCAAAAAAAAAAAAAAAAAACGTGTAACCATGCATGTTTAATAAATCAAAAATATAAATATATATATATATATATAATACGTGTAACCCTGCATGTTTAACAAACAAAAACAAAAAAGGGTAATACATGTAACCCTGTAACCATACATGTTTAACAAACAAAAAAAAATTATATAACAATAATAATAATAATAATAATAATAATAATAATAATAATAATAATAATAATAATAATAATAATAATAATAATAATACGTGTAACCCTACATGTTTATTATAAAAAAAAATGTTTATGCATGAGTAAAGTATAAGAATGACATTTCTCCAACAAATGTCATAAGTATAACTTTAGTAAAAACTTCATTTTCATAACAGCGCCAGAAAGTGCCAGTTTTATTTCAAAATATAAGAATAACATTTCCACAACAACACCAGAAAGTGCCGATTCCAATACCAAAATACCATTACAAGAATGACATTTCTCTGACAGTGCCATAAGTGTAACTTCAGTGTTTAAGTGACGCGAAAAGAGTGTTAATTCTACAAACAGTGCCAGAAAGTGCCAATTGCATTATAAAGATGAGATAATAAGAATGTCATCTTCAATTGCATTGGGCAATGAAGAGACATATATTTTCTCTTTCGGAAAGAAGTTGAATTTTCGGCACAAGTCAAAATTATCCTAGAACTTGTGATCGGTCAAACCTGAAAGTGATCATTAATTCCTTTTGCTAGAATATGACAATCGAGCCTTGTAGGTGCTCAAATCCCCTATCATTGGAAAGTATTCAGAAATAAAGTCTCATTGATATCTTGTATAAAAAAACAGATACCCAGGTGTGCCGTAATGCCTACTTGAACTTTGAACCAGTTAAACCAAAATAAACCAAACTTTAAACTAGACCAAACCATGAACCAAACCAGACCAAACCCTAAACCAGACCAAACCCTGAACCAAACCAAATCAGACCAAACCCTGAACCAAACCAAACCAACCCAAACTGAACCAACACAAACCAACCCCAACCCTAAACCCTAATCTAAACCAAACCCTAAACCCTAATCTAAACCAAATCCTAAACCCTAATCTAAACCAAACCCTAAACCCAACTAAAACCCTAACCAAAACCTGAACCCAAAACTAAATCAAACCTTAAACTTAAACCAAACCATAAACTTAAACTGGACCAGTCCTTATCCAAACCAAAACTTACCGACCTACCCAATGTTATTTACGTGATAAGAACTCCACCAAAGCCTATTGTCGCCTAAGCTAGGAGTAGCCGCCCAATATATAGGAGTGTCTGGAGGTGTAAATGGGATGCCACAGAGTATAATAAGGTGACACATGCCCTGTTACCTACACAAACGGGGTGACACGAGGGGGGGGCGTGTAAGCACTTACACAATCCGTGTAAGGCCTTACATAGATTGTGTAAGGGTTTACAAATCTGTATAAGCCCTTACACGGATTTGTGGCGGGCTTACACAGATTTGGCCCCCCTCTCACAGCCTCATTCTTTTTTACACCCATGCCCCTCCTCCTCTCCTATAAATTGTGAAACTTGGGTCACTGTAAAACCCAAAAAAAAAAAAAAACAGAGAGAAAAATCCCTGAGAAAAATTCCTGAAGAAAACATTGTTTTAAGAGGAGAGAGAGAGAGAGAGAGAGAGAGAGAGAGAGAGAGAGAGAGAGAGAGAGAAGAAAGAAACAGAGTGTTAGAATCCTAACCTAGCTAAAGTTGAATGTCTCATTTTTGGAAGCCCAGGTTGTCCATATCAGTTTAGTACTGAACTCCTATTCAAGTTCTTTTTATTTAAATTCAATACTTTTAGTACGGTGCAGAAGCTCTGCCCAAAATTCTCGAGTTAATTCCAACCCTAGAAATACGGCGCAGAAACTCTACCCAAAATTCTCGGGCTAATTCCAAACCTAGAAATACGGTGCAGAATCTTTGACCAAAATTTTTGAGCTAATTCCAACCCTAGAAATACAGTGCGGAAGTTCTGCATAAAACTCCTTTCAACCCTAGAAATATTGCGCGAAAGCTTTGCCCAAAATTCTCGAGCTGATTCCAACTGAGAAAAAGAGCAAAAAGGTATTTTTCCTTACAATGGCGACTCCACTGGGACAATACCTTTTTGCTCTTTTTATAAAAAAAAAAAATCCCAGACATAAAAGAAGCCAGATGTTTAAAATTGCACCAGAGGGTGTCGTGTGAAATACCTTTTTGCTCTTTTTCTCTCTTTTCCGCTCTATCCTTCCTTCTCACCTCTGGTCTCCTTAGCAGGGGGTGAATGGATTGAATGGTCTCCAAATCATGGTCTGGCGATTATTGGGGGGATGGGGAAAGCATGATGTTTAGAGTCGCCATCTAGGATTCAGAGCCTAGAACCCTATGGTGGAGCCCAATTTCGATCGAGGGATCGAGCTCAAATAGGGGGTTGGATTCTTGTGAAAGGAAGGAACCACCAAAATTGACTTCATACTTTGGTCTGGTCCAGAGATAGGGGTCCATGTCAGGTTATGAGTGTAGAAAGGTGTTAGGCATCCACCTCGCCTGAAATTTCCGATCTTTCTACCAGAAGCTTGGATTTTGAATATTCTCCCCTGAGAATTTTAACAGTCTAAGCTTGCATAGAAGTCCTATTACATGAAATAATGAAATAATGCAAACATATATACATAAACTTGCTTGAAAGAATTCCACATGAAATAATAAAATTTACATAAACTAATGAAAAATGCAATTATCTTGTCTACATACATGTGAGATGCTCTATGATAGGAAAATCATAATCGTTAGTTTATATGAGGAACACATGCGGTAACACATGAAATGATGAAATGAATTACATTTAATGAACGAAAACTAAAATTAATACATGAAACTATAATAGTAAATCATTATTTTATGCAATATACACATAAAACAATATATATAGAATGAAGCAAATGAAATTACAATATAAGTATCTACATGATAATGACCAATGAAAATAGTGAATTTTTTGATAATTTTCCTCGCCTTAGGGGCAACGATTCAATTTTTTTCTCTTTTTTGGGGAAATTAAAAACTTCCACCACATAGGTAAGAAAATTGACAAGGCTTTTTTGCTAGTGTATGACTACGGATTCTGGGAATTTGAATAGGGCTTCTGTACTATATTTCTAGAATCGGAATCAATTCTGAAAATTTGGGCAGGGCTTTCGATTCGTATTCTTAGGGTTGGAATCAGCACTGAAAATTTTATACAGAGCTTCCGTGCCTTATTTCTAGGGTTCGAATCAGCTCGGGAATTTTGGGCAGAGCTTCTGTGCCTTATTTCTAGGGTTGGAATCTGCTCGGGAATTTTGGGCATAGCTTCCGCGTCGTATTTCTAGGGTTGGAATCAGCTCAGGAATTTTGGGCAGAGCTTCCATGCCTTAATAAAAGTATTGAATTTAAATAAAAAAAAAAACTTGAACAGGAGTTCAGTACTAACCTGATATGGACAACCTGGGCTTCCAGAAATGAGACAGTCAACTTCAGCTAGCTTAGGATTCTTACACTCTTTTTCTTTCTTCTCTCTCTCTCTCTCTCTCTCTCTCTCTCTCTCTCTCTCTTTTGGATCAATGTTTTCTTTAGGAATTTTTCTTAAGGATTTTTCTCCCTGTTACTTTTTTGTCCTAGTTTTACAGTGACCCAGGGGTCACTATTTATAGGAGAGGTGGAGGGGCAGGGGTATAAAAAATAATGAGGCCGTGAGAGGGGGGCCAAATCCATGTAAGCTCCCTACAAATCTGTGTAAGGGCTTACACGGATTTGTAAACCCTTACACAATCCGTGTAAAGCCTTACACAGATTGTAAAAGTGCTTACACGGCCCCCCCTCGTGTCACCCCATTTGTGTAGGTAACAAGGAACGTGTCACCTTATTATACTCCGTGGCACCCCGTTATGCCTCTAGACACTCCCATAGACTGGGCGGCTACTCCTAGCATGGGCGGCAGTAGGCTTTGGTGGAGTTCTTATCACATAAATAATAGTGGATAGGTCAATAAGTTTTGGTTTGGATAGGGACCAGTCAGGTTTAAGTTTATGGTTTGGTTTAATTTTAAGGTTTGATTTAGTTTTGGGTTCGGGTTTAGGTTTGAGTTTTAATTGGGTTTAGGGTTTGGTTTAAGTTAGGGTCTAGGGTTTGGTTTAGATTAGGGTTTAGGATTTGGTTTAGATTAGGCTTTAGGATTTGGTTTAGATTAGGATTTAGGATTTGGTTCAAGTTAGGGTTTAGGGTTTGGTTTAGATTAGGGTTTGGTTTGGTTTGGGTTGGGTTGGTTTGGTTTGGGTTGGTTTGGTTTCGTTTAGGGTTTGGTCTGGTCTGGTTTAAGGTTTAGGGTTTGGTCTAGTTTGGTTTGGTTCAGGGTTTGGTCTAGTTTGGTTTGGTTCAGGGTTTGGTCTGGTTTATGGTCTGGGTTTGGTCTGGTTCAGGGTTTGGTCTGGTTTGGTTCTCTAGTTTATGATTTGGTCTATTCTGGTTTAATTGGTTCAAAGTTCAAGTAGGCATTACGGCACACTTGGGTATCCATTTTTTTCATACAAGATATCAATGAGACCGTATTTTCAAATAATTTTCATTGATACGGGAATCGAGCACCTGCTAGGCTCGATTGTTGAATTCTAGCAAAAGGTATTAATGATCACTTTCGATCACCCTCTCCGCATCATTAAAAATATCGGGTTTAACCGATCACAAATTTTGGGATAATCTAGACTCGTGTTGAAAATTCAACTTCTTTCCGAAAGAGAAAATATATGTCTCCTCATTGCCCATTCATCATTATAGAGGAGGGACAAAATTTGGTGCCTGCAGAATGCCTCTCTTTGGCCAAGACTGTGCAACATCCGAAGGGCAAGGAAAAGAACAACAAAATTTTGTCACCGTAGAGCATGTACTGCCGATATCTTGCTCAGGAATAGCAGAGGTGTAATCTGAAAGGTGAGTGATTAGACTCTGATGGTAAAATTTGATGAAAACAGAAAATTAATATGATAGTACATCCAATTGACTAGTATTGGTATATCCTTCCACTAGAACTGGATTATACATGAAATGCCCCGGACTTGGCCAAGAATGCAAGTATGAGGAAATTATCTCAAAGTGCAATCATTTTCTAATGAGGAAGGGAGTACATACCTAAGAGACAACTCATTGGAGAAATTGTAAGGATATCATTCTTATTACGTACCTCAGCCCTTCTGATCAGATTGACTTCTTTGTAACATTTCTTGATACTTCCGATCTTACTGATATCTTAACACGAAAATTGGCATTGAGATTAATATTTTCCAATATTATTATGGAAACGAGGATGAAATTGGCACTTTCTGGCGCTGTTGTGGAGATGATATTCTTATTATATCATTCGGTCATACTGGCATCTTGGTTAAGGAATTGGCACTTTCTGGCGCTGTCATGGAGATGACATTCTTATTATCTTATCTTTATAATGCAATTGACATTTTTTGGCAATGTTTGTAGAAATGACACTCTTTTCGTGTCACTTAAACACTAAAGTTACACTTATGGCACTGTCAGAGAAATATCATTCTTGTAATGGTATTTTGGTATTGGGATCGGCACTTTTTGGCGCTGTTGTGGAAATGTTATTCTTATAATGGCATTTTGAAATAAAACTGGCACTTTCTGGTGCTGTTGTGGAAATGATATTTTTACTGAAGTTATACTTATGACATTTGTTGGAGAAATGTCATTCTTATACTTACTTATGCATAAACCTTTTTTTTTTCTTATAAAAAACATGCAGGGTTACACGTATTATATATATATAACACGTGTTATATATATATATATATATTTTTATTTGTTAAACATGCATGGTTATATATTTTTTTTATTTGATGATTTGATTTGCTAAACATGCAGGGTTACACTTTTTTTTTGTTAAACATGCAGGGTTACACGTACCTGCCAAATCCGTGAGAGCATTACATGGATTTGGTTTTGGAAAAGGTCTAGTGCACCTCTGATTATAAATAAAGCCTTGCCCAAAACTTAATTTTATACAGTTGTCTCATCTCGATCTACTGATTGCTCGAACCCTTTCTTTGCCTCCTCTCGATCTACTGATCTTTTGGACCCTTTTTTGCCTCATCTTGATTTATTATTTTGCTCGCATGGTGGCCATGCACTATTACATATATGGTGGCCAGTATCTTTCATAATGGAACCTGGATACCACGAAGCTCTCACTTTTGGGTAATTTGGATCACCCAAAGGATGACTATATTTTTCGTACCGAGTGCGCTTTTTCCCACTTGAAGACATAAGGGGTTTGTTTGAAAGGTGGGTGAGGTCAATTTGCAATTTCAAAAGTCGGAAGGAATTTGCTTGAAATTCCCCAAAAATCAGAAGGGTTTATTTGAAATTTTTGAATATTTGAAGGGTCTATGTCTAATTTCAAAAGTTAGAAGACCCTTACGTGAAAATTTCAAAAGTCAGAAAGGTTTATTTGAAATTCTCAGATATTTGAAGGGGTCTATGTGTAATTTCAAAAGTTGGAAGGATCTTGCTTGAAATTTCTAAAGTTGGAAGGTTTCAATTGAAAATACTAGTAATTGAAGGGGCCGAATGATAATTACTAAGAAATGGAGGGACTTGGTGGTAATTTTGGGAATTAAACGGTAGACGAATCAAGAAAGAAGAAAACAGAGGGTTGACCGTTCCAAGAAAAAGAGATCTGGAAAACATTACCACTTGCCATGCTCAGTTCACAAGCTTTTTTCTTCTTCTCTACCCCACCCACATCGGATGATATAAATAGCGAAGTAAAAATTATACCCATACAAGAAAAACAACAAATCAAGATGAGGCAAAAAAGGGTCCGAAAGATCAGTAGATCGAGAGAAGGTAAAGAAAGGGTCCGAGAGATTAGTAGATCGAGATGAGACAACTGTATATAAATAAGTTTTGGGCAAGGCTCTATTTATAATCAGAGGAGCACCAGACCTTTTCCAATACCAAATCCGTGTAATGCTCTCACAGATTTGGCAGGTACGTGTAACCCTGCATGTTTAACAAACAAAAAAAAAAGTGTAATCCTGCATGTTTAACAAATCAAATCTTCAAATAAAAAAAAAGTGTAACCATGCATGTTTAACAAATAAAAAAAAATAATACGTGTAACCCTGTTTGTTTAACAAATCAAAATATATATATATATATATATATATATAAAATACGTGTAACCTTGTATGTTTATAAAAAAA
>NW_024868889.1:75896-76048 GCF_013358625.1 Macadamia integrifolia
AAAAAAAAAAAATTATGCATGAGTAAGTATAAGAATGACATTTCTCCAACAAATGTCATAAGTATAATTTCAGTAAAAATAACATTTCCACAATAGAGCCAAAAAGGGTCAGTTTTATTTCAAAATGTCATTATAAGAATAACATTTCCACA
>NW_024868889.1:77665-121288 GCF_013358625.1 Macadamia integrifolia
TTCGGAAGCCTAGCTTGTCCATATCAGGTTAGTACTGAACTCTTGTTCAAGTTCTTTTTATTTAAATTCAATACTTTTATTACGACGTGGAAGCTCTGCCCAAAATTCTCGAACTGATTCCAACCCTAGAAATTTAGCATGGAAGCTCTGCCCAAAATTCTCGAGCTGATTCCAACCCTAGAAATATGGCATCGAAGCTCTGCCTAAAATTCCCGAGCTGATTCCAATCCTAGAAATACGGTGCAGAAGCTCTGTCCAAAATTCTTGAGCTGATTCCAACCCTAGAAATACGGCACGAAAGCTATGCCTAAAATTCCCAAGCTGATTTTAACCCTAGAAATAAGGTGCGGAAGCTCTGCCCAAAATTCCCAAGTTGATTCTATCCCTAGAAATACGGCGCGGAAGCTCTACGTAAATTTCTAGAGCTTATTCCAACCCTAGGAATACAAAGCCCTGCCCAAATTTTTAGAATTGATTCCGATTCTAGAAATATAATACGAAAGCCCTATTTAGATTCCCAGAAACCAGAATCCGTAGTCACACCCTAGCAAAAAATGCCTGTCAACTTTCTTACTCAGGTGCCAAAAGTTTTTAATTTTCCCAAGAAAGAGAAAAAAATTGAATCGTTGCCACTGAGTCGAGGAAAATTATCGAAAAATTCACTATTTTCATTGGTCATTATCATTTAGATACTATATTGTAATTTCATTTGATTCATTTATGTATATATTGTTTTATGTGCTTATTGCATAAAATATTGATTTACTATTATTGTTTCATGTATTAATTTTAGTGTCTGTTCATTAAATGTAATTCGTTTCATCATTTCATGTGTTACCGCATGTGTTCTTCACATGAAATGACGAATATGATTTTCTTGTCATAGAGCATCTCACATGTATGTAGACAAGATAATTGCATTTTTTCATTATTTTATGTAAATTTTATTATTTCATGTGGAATTCTTTCAAGCAAGTTTATGTATATATGTTTGCGTTATTTCATGTAATAGGACTTCTGTGCTAGCTTAGACTGTTAAAATTCTCGGGGGAGAATATTTGAAATCCAAGCTTCTAGTAGAAAGACCAGAAATTCCAGGCGAGGTGGGTGCCTAACACCTTCCCACACTCGTAACCTAACGTGGACCCCTATCTCTGGAATAGACCAAAGTATGAAGTCAAATTTGGGGGTTCCTTCCTTTCACAGGAATCCAACCCCCTATTCGAGCTCGATCCCTCGATCAAAATTAGGCCTTGAATCCTAGATGGTGACTCTAAGCATCATGCTTTTCCCATCCTCCCAATAGTCGTCAGACCATGTTTCGGAGACCATTCAATTATTTCACCCCTTGCTAAGGAGACTAGAGGTGAGAAGGAAGGATAGAGTGGAAAAGAGAAAAAAAGAGCAAAAGGGTATTTTCCCTTATAGTGGCGACTCCACTGGGGACTGTCAAACTTTCTATACCAGAAGCTTACAATGAACGTTAGAATTTTCTCCCCCTCATCATCATTGTGTGGAAACATGTTTGTAAATTGCTTGCTTACTGCATCATGCATCGTGTTCGAAGTGAAATTAGTTGATGAGGGTACTCCTTCTCGTGCCCGCACCCGCACCCTTTGGGAGGTCAGTGCACAATATACTAAGTACTCTAAGATCATATGATACCCACTTCCTATATAAGAGTGCTCGAAGTGAAATTGGTTGATGAGGATGGTCGATATTTCGAAACCCTCAGGGTGGTAGAACATGTCGGGCCATTCTGAGATTAACTAATGGCCAGTTTCTGCACTACACTTGTGCACACACTCATTCATGGATACACCTACTCCTGTGGTTAGCCGACTGAACCCATGTAATGTCATGGACAATCACCGGCGAAGTCACACCCCTTGATATAGTACCATTTGGTATATCAAAGGAACCACGTACCCATGATTTACTTTCAATGATAGATATATCGGTTCTGTCAAGGGTAACCTTGTTCTGTGCTACAGCCTTACCCATTGCATCGCATCATATAGGAACTAGACCATTAAACAACTAGGGTACGCCACAAACTGACTTAGTAATTGTTTCGGTTCAAGTTAGAACCCTTCTAACTTGTTTCATCTAGGGTGAGATTTTTCCTGTATATGTTTAAACCTGATGGGTTCTTTGACAATTGGGAATTGAGAGATGCAACTATATCGGTTTTGGTTTACGCAACCGTGCCTGTGGGGTGATTCCCACTTCACCACAGTATATTAGCACGTGTTCCAAACTGATAATGTTCCATAGAACCAATCCCAGAGTTAGGAATAATTAGGTATTTCCATGCTACGGGGAGAAACAAAATACCTATGTGAAATCAACTGCGAGATTGTTCTTGCGTGGACCAATTGTTTGTTTTCCCACACCATAATTTGTGTTTAAATTGGGCCCTAAAAAAAATGTGTGAATACCAACTGAAATTGGGCCAAAGTTAGATACTTATTATTGAGGGGGAGTAATTTTGTGTGTGCATCATAAAAAAAATATAATAAAAATAAAAATAAAATCTAAAATTTAAATTTCTTGGTTTAGGTTAGGCACGATTCCGCGTCAAAAAAATTCTCCACTATCTGTGTGGACCCGACAAGATAATCATTTGATCCGAGTCAGCCTTGAGAAGTCCTTACCAATAGTGGAACTTATTGTTCAACTCACTCCACCAAGTTCACCTAGCTCAACATTGTTTAAACAGTCGGCAAATATAGATCTAGCTAGTGGAAGTCAACCAGATGCCTAAGAGAAAAGGAGAGTGGATATGATGCAATTAGAGTTGGAAGAATTGCATCATTTAACCAGTTTACTAATGCCAAGCAGCCTCAGCAACAAACTGAACCTATTTTAACCCTAGGAGAACAAGAATGGACCAAGATGGGGTCCAATGCACCTCGTACCATACCGAGGCTTGTGGTCAAAGATGATAAAGAGGAAATCCGACCAGATCTTCCAACTGAACCCCTTGAAACTGAAAGGGAAAGAAAGATGAGAGAACAATTAGAAAGACTTGAAAAGTTGCTGCAGAAGGGGAAGGCCATAGATGCTCAAGCCACAGAAACTGATGAGATGGTCCTCTTTCTCGAAGCTCGCATTTTAGAGAAATTTAAATAGAACACTGATAAGTTTGATGGCAAAGGTGACTCGAGGGCACATTTGAAGGTCTTCATTAATATTTCTGGATCATGGGGATTTATTAAAGAACAAATGGGGTAAGCATTTTTGCTTGCTCTTTCAGGCCCAGCTCTTCATTGGTTAACTCAGTTGGACCCTTCCCAGACTCAGAATCGGTCAATGATTATGAAAGCATTCACCAAGCAGTACTCTTACAACACTGAACTAGATATAACTCGACGAGAGTTAGAAACTGTTAGATAGGCTCAGGTGAGGGTTTCATGGAGTTTCTCTTAAGGTTTCGAGATAAGGCAGGTATGATGGTATCTCGACCTACTAAAAAAGAGTAAGTTTAAATGATTCTATATAACTTGGAAAATCCCTATTATGATGTGTTATACAATCAGCACATCGAGATGTTCTCAGAATTTCTAGCAATAGGGAGAAGAGTTGAAAACCGAATCTTTAGTTACTTGCGGTAGTTATAGTGTTCACCTCTGTTTTACATCCTTTACTATACCTTGTATTCTTACTCTGCTCTGAGGAACCCTAGGGACTGTTCTAGTGTTGCGATTCTCTAAGCCTACGGTGAATCAAAGCAGCCTACGGTGCATGCAGTAACTCTTAAGCCTGCTATAGTTGTCATTAAGCCAAGTCTTCTAGCTAAAAAATGTTCAGTGCAGAGGAGGCAATTCTTAGATTGGGGGATGCCCTTATCTGTGTGTTATGAGAAATTGAAGAAAGAAGGCCTCTTGAGTACGACACCAGCCCATCCAATCAACGATCCTCCACCTCTTGGTACAAGGACAATGAATATTATTCTTTCCATAATCAAAAGGGTCATCTCACCAACCAGTGTATCACCCTGAAGCATGCAGACAAGATTTGATTGAATCAGGGCAGATTGAACTGGAATTGCAGAGCCAGCCAAATGTGACTACCAATCCCCTTCCAAATCACAGAACAGTTGGAATGATACAAAGTGATTTAGATGAGAATGATCCTACTCAAAGGATTCAACCCTCACCAAAGAGAGGGTGTCTTACTACCAGAGCTTACCTAGCCTTGCTCAAAGCCAAGCATTCATAAGCAAAAGAAGAAGAGAAATCGAAAGAGAATTGAAGAAATTTGCTCCTAGGAAGATGAAAGTCTCCCACCCTGCAAACTTACAGTTCCTCAGATAGGGTCACCTTCATATCACCCAGCATCCTAACCTTCATCACCTTCATATCACCTACCATCACTTTCTCCATCACCTTCATATTACCAAGCATCCTATCCTTCATCACCTTTTTATCACCTACATCATTTCCTCCATCACCTTCATGTCACCCCACATCATACCTTCCATCATCTTCCTATCACCCACATCCTCTATCACCTTCATATCACCTAGCATTAGACCTTTTATCATCTTATTATCACCTACATCCTCCATCACCTTTATATAGCCAAGCATCATATAGTCCATCATCCTCTTATCGCCCACATCCTCCATCACCTTCATATCACCCAATATCATACCTTCCATCATCTTCCTATTACTAACATCCTCCATTACCTTCATATCACCCAGCATCATATAGTCCATCATCTTCCTATCACCCACATCCTCCATCACCTTCATACCACCCAACACCAGACTATTGTGTCCCAACTCAGGAAGGATTGCCATCACCAGTTATTGCCCATATTTGCCACCATTTCACCCAAAACCGTGCTACTTACCAATTCCATATAACCCTTATCCTTATCCACCACCGCTAGAATACTTTCCCATGAACGGATGGTTAGAAGAAAGGATCCAACATCAGTGTTCAGAGGTAGATTGGCCGAATGGAACTTCTTGGACTGATATGTTAATGGATCTAGATACTCCCGCTCACTTCTCTACCGGATCGGTGAATCTCATAGATAGGGAAGAAGAGTCACAAATTGACCCTACAACTCTTATTGTACCAAAAATAGAAGATGTCACGCCAGACATGATCAGGGCAATGGTGGCATTGACTATTGGAGAAATGATCTCAGATGAGATATACCTAATTCATATAGGTGGAGAGAGTGATAGTGATACTGAAACATTGAATTCTATTGGAGGAAATGTGCCCGATGTGTATCCAACGGATAACATTCTCCCAATTTTTCCTTCTAATGATGATTCAATGGAAGAAGAAGACGGGGATGAGGATCACTTAATCCATATAGGTGGAGAGAATGACAATGATACTGAAGAAATTTGTGAAATAGTGAATGCTATTGGAGGAAATGTGCCCGATGTGGATCCAACATATATCATTCGCCCAATCTTTCCCTCTGACGATTCAGAGGAGGAAGAAGATGGGGATGAGGATATAGAAGGTGATCAAGAATCAGGAAATGAAGATCTAGAAGGAGATCCTGTTGAAGAAGAAGAAAACGAAGAAGAAGGTCAATAAAAAAAACGAAGATCTAGAGGAAGATTTTGGTGAAAAAATGAAGATAATAAAGAGTCAGAAAGTGCATATTTTGAAATTGAGTTTGAAGAGGAAAGTGAAGAAGAGAATCCCTTCTATGACAATGTGCTCTGCTTACTAAATCAAATGTGTGAAGATATGTTAGTAACTGAGAAAATGTTGAGGAAAGTGGCAGTCCGACAAGAAACTATCAAAGAAGTTTGTGAAAATCTTAAGGTTAATTTCGAGGATGAAGCATTTGTCAAAGGGCTTATTCTACATTTTAATAATATTATTCAAATAGTTAAAGCTTAGGCTATCGACATTTCGGGAGATCCTCCAAGTCCACTAACTGCATATGAAGAAGGGATTGAAGAACCTATTTAGGCATGATTGGTGATATAAACAAGGAAGATGAGAGTAAATACCCCTATAATATTCTCATCAAAAAGAGGCCTAAAGGATCCAAGAAAGTGATGGCCACTAGAAGTGGGAAAGACTATAAAGCCAAGGGGTTGATAGTGGAACAACCAACTGTCACGGAGATAGGGCAGTATAGCAGGCAGCCACAACCTGAGAATCAAGTATTGAGCTAGTTGAAGAAGGTGCAGGCTAATGTCTCCATTTGGGGGTTGTTAATGGCATCTCCTACCTATAGGGAAGTTGTAGTGAAGTCCCTCACCAATGTGCAAGAACCCATAGAGATGGATCCATCACGATTATCTCCGATTGTGAGAGCCACATATGCTGTTCAGGCATTAACGTTCTCTAATATACCTCTAGAAGGTATCAAGTATACCAGAGCTCTATACATCACTGTGGAATACAATATGAATACAGTGCCTCAGGTCCTTATTGATAATGGATCAGATCTGAATGTTCTACCCTTAAGAGCTGCCACATGTATAGGCTTTAATCCTGATCAATTCAAACCCTCAGCTCAGATCATTAAGGCTTACGATAGCACCAAAAGAAATATTGTCAAAATTCTCACAACAATGGTGATAATAGGGCCAGCCGAGTTCTGTGTTGAGTTCCAAGTGATAGATATCCCAGCCTCCTTTAACATGTGTCTAGGTCGTCTGTGGCTTCATAAAGTAGGGGCAGTGTCATCTACTCTACACTATAAAGTAAAATTTATCTATTATGAGAAGGTAATTACTATTTCTGGAGATCCCCAGTTAGTCAACACATTGGCTAACATTGAAGTTGGAAAAACTCAAGAATAGGAGGTGCGTCTGAGTGGCTTTGAACTAGAAAAAGTTTGTGCTTCTGTTGTTGAAGAAGCAATGAAGGAGAACGTTTTAATGGCCTATGAGGGCATGTGGAATACAACTGTTGGATCGAATAATGAAGCAAATGCATTATTTTCCTAGAATGGGATTGGGAAAATACCAGCAAGGACCCACGAGGTTGCCTAAATTCCCTCACGTTGCAGGAATGTGTGGTTTAGGGTTTTCTCAAAAGGAAGAACAAAAGATGTTAGAAGATATAAGGAGGGGCCAAGGTGGAGCAAGAGCCTATCAAGAGTTTGAGAATCAAAAGATGCTTGTAATGTCAAGAAAGGAATCCTCTTGTAAGAAAATGGCTACAAATTATCCTACCTTAGAGAGGTACTTTGTAAAGGTAGTAGAAAGTTTTCCCAGTTGTAAGGATTTTGACTTTCAACCTAAGAAAGAAGCAAATAAAGCAGATTTTGAGTTCGAAGTCATCTATCAAGATCAGGTTGATTGGATCACCTATGAGCTGGAACATCTACCATTTAAGGAGGATAGTAAAGACAATGGTATCAGTGACATCTTTGAGAAAGATGTGATTTCCACAACTAAAGAAGAACCTGCAGTTAACCCTGCATCCCTGATTCGATCATCACAAATTCTCAAGCCTCGTCTTACATTGAAAGAAGTTTGACAGCATAAATTAAGAGCTACCTGGCATCTCAATCTTCCAATCGGGATACAAGCTCACATCTATTCTTGCCTACGAAAGATGTATCTGGAGGAGCTGAAAAAGGGGCAATATCACTTTTTTTTGTGTGAGCAGTTCATATGCTAGAAAGAAAAAAGCTAGAAGGATGAATATCTGCCCTTACTGTGCTAGGAGCAACTGCAATGGTTACATCAGAGATGGAGGTCAACGGTGTGACCGTTTCAAGGAGATTGCCTCGGATAAAAGGCTTGAGAAGTTAGATTTTATGGAGTGAGGGTTGAGCCGTCTAGGGCGAGGTGCATCCCTCAGAAAATTCAGGTTTACAGATCATGAGATTGATCGACTTGTTTTTATCACAAAAAGTGCCAAGAGTAGGCAGGCTGAATCTGAACTCTTCTACCAAGAGAAACTGGGACATCTTCAGCTCCATGAAGAAGGTGAAAGTACTGGTGTCAATGAAACCCTTTGAGGTAGATGTTATTGCCACTGAAGAGAGAGAGGAGAGACCAATGCCATATCTGCTAATTCATCCAGTCCGCAAACCACTGCTCAACTGGACCAGTGCAGGATATGACTTCAAGCTCACTAAGACTCAGGTTCCAATTGGTTCTAAAATCACCACACAGTACACTGAAGATTCCCTTTCTATTGACAAGTCTCTAGTACACTTGTACTTTTTTTTAATTTCCTTCTGTTAATGAAATTCCGCACTTTCAGTATATTGAGTCTGTAGTCTTTCCAGCTATCAATGAAAATTCTGATTTCGAGTATAATTTGTCTCTTTCTGATGATGATCTTAACAAAATAACTAATGAATATCATAAATTGTTAAAACAATCTAAAGAAAAAAAGAGCTAAACCTATGAGTGAGGACACTCGACTCATTAACTTAGGATCCGATCAATGCCCTAAAGAAATTAAAATTGGTGTAACCCTAAATAAAGAAAAAACCTCACAAAATGGCCAGTCTGTTAAAAGAATTTGTAGAGGTTTTCGCTTGGTCCTATGAAGACATGCCTAGCATTGACCCAAAAATAGTGTAGCATCGACTCCCTACATATCCAGATGCGAGCCTTATCAAACAAAAGGCTAGAAGAAATCGACTCCCTACATATCCAGATGCGAGCCTTATCAAACAAAAGGCTAGAAGAATGCGGCCTGAATGGAGTGAAAGATTAGAGAAGAAGTAATTAAGCAATAGAATGCAGGATTTTTGCAAGTTATAAAGTACACCCGTTGGTTGGCTAATATTGTTCCAGTTCCAAAGAAAGATAGAAAAGTCAGAATGTGTGTGGATTTCAGAGATTTGAATAAATTCAGTCCTAAAGATGACTTTCCTTTGCCTCATATTGATGTATTGGTTGATAGTACGGCAGGACATGCCTATAGTACGGCAGGACATGCCTTGTTGTCATTCATGGATGGATTTTCAGGATACAACTAGATCAGCATACATCCTGAAGATATGGAAAAGACTTCTTTCACCACCCCTTGGGGGACCTATTGCTATAAGGTAATGCCATTTGGTCTAAAGAATGCTGGAGCCACATATCAAAGGGCCGCTACCACTATTTTGCGTGATATGATTCACAAGGAAGTGGAAGTCTACGTCGATGATATGATTGTCAAGTCTATCGACAGATAGGGGCATATCCCAGCACTAAGGAAGTTTTTTGAAAGAATCAAGAAATTTTAATTACGGTTGAACCCACAGAAGTGTGTGTTCGACGCGAAGGCAGGAAAGTTATTAGGCTTTCTTGTAAGTGAAAGAGGTATAGAAGTGGACCCTATCAAGATTAAAACAGTCAGGGACATGCCTCCACCTCAGACTGAGAAGGAAATACGAGGATTCTTTGGTCACATCCAATACATCAGCTGTTTCATATCCCTATTGACCACTATCTGTGAACCAGTGTTCAAGTTGTTGAAGAAGGATCAGCCCACATGGTGGAATTCCCAATGTCAAGAAGCCTTCGACAAAGTCAAGTAATGCTTGTTAAATCCATCGGTTCTTATGCCACCAATAAAGGGGAAAGCACTTCTGTTATATCTATCAGTAGGACAATTCTCGATGGGGTCCATGTTAGCTCAGAAAGATAAGGTAAAAGGAGTAGAGCAGGCTATCTACTATTTGAGTAAGAAATTCTTGGAATATGAAGTTCGGTATACATCATTAGAAAAGACTTGCATAGCTATTATTTGGGCAACAAGAAGGTTGCAACACTATATGGTGGCATATCTAATTTGCTTGATTTCCATAATGGATCCTATCAAGTATTTATTCGAAAAGCCTGCACTCACTGGTAGAATGGCAAGATGGTTGCTATTACTCTCAGAATTTGACATTACATATGTCAATCAAAAGTCTATCAAAGACAGAGCAATTGCGGATCACTTGTCTGCACATCCCACAGATGATGGAAGATCATTAGAAGATGCTTTTCCAGATGAGAAAATCATAGTAATTGAAGAAGGAAACTCTATTAACACATGACAATTATATTTTGACAGAGCAGCCAATCAAAGAGGGTATGGGGCAGGAGTGTTATTGATAACATCCATGCACCAATAATATTGCTGAATATAAAGCATGTGCAATCAAAATATCTAGAAGACCAGAGATTGGGGTAAAAAGGATCCAAGTGTTTGGTGACTCATCCATTGTAAACTACCAAACTCAAGGAAAATGGAAGACCAGAGATGAGAAATTAAATCCTTATCAAAAATATCTGGAGAAGATCTCTAAACACTTTGAAGAAATCTCTTTCGAATACTTCCAGAGAGATAGCAACCGGTTCGTCGATGCTCTTGCAATATTAGCATCAATGGTTGAGTGCAGTCCTATGGCCCAAGTAAGGCCTTTTCTGGTTAAAAGGAAGGTAAAGCCCATCTATCACGGCTCAATGAGTGCCTTGACAACAGATAGAAGATCTTGGTTTCCTCCTATTGTGGACTTTATCGAGGAAGGGAAATATCCTATGGAAGCAACATCAAGGGAAAAGAAGTTTTTCAAAAAATCTGCCACCCAATTCACATTACAAGATGATTTGTTATACAAAAGATCGTTCGATGGAATTCATCTATTGTGTGTGGATGAAGAACAAGTGCAGACTGTGATAGAAGAAATACATCAAGGTATCTATGGGCCTCATATGAATGCAAGAATGCTAGCCAAGAAAATCCTAAAATTAGGATATTACTGGCACACAATGGAGGCAGACTGTGTAGATTTCGTTCGAAAATACCACAAATGTCAGATATTTACCAATATCATACATATTCCGTCAATGAAATTGCATTCGCTTAGTTCCCCTTGTCCATTCTCTACATGGGGTATTGATGATATAGGAAAAATTACTCCCAAAGCATCAAATGGTCATGAGTTCATATTGGTAGCAATTGACTATTTCACCAAATGGGTGGAAGCACAGTCATTTTCAGTCCTCACTGCTGCAAAGGTGGCCAAGTTTATTAAAGAAAACATCATTTGTCGACATGGGATCCCGCAACAACTGATATCTAACCAAGGCACTCATTTTCGAGGGCAAGTCGATAAACTTTGAACTAAGTTTGGGATCGGATGGCATAAATCCACCACTTATCATCCACAAATAACCTAAACAGTGGAAGCAGCTAATAAGAATATAAAGGTAATTCTCCAAAAGATGGCAAATACATATAGAGATTGGGAGGATCACTTACCATATGCACTATAGGCATATAAAACATCAATTAGAACTTCTACAGGGGTAACTCCGTATTCCCTTGTATACGGAATGGAGGCTATGTTGCCAATTGAGATACAAGTCCCCTCTCTTCGAGTCCTCATAGAAAGCAAGCTACCAGAAGGAGAATGGGTATAGGCTAAATATGATGAACTCAATTTGTTGGATGAAAAAAGAATAAAAGAAATGGACAAATTAAAAAAGTATCAGTTGAAAATGGCAAGAGCATTTAATAAAAATGTTCATCCTCGCAACATTGAAGTTGGAGATTTGGTTCTCAGAGAACAAAGAGCACCTACACAAGATCGTCGGGGAAAATTCTTACCAAATTAGAGTGGTCCATTCACAGTAAAGAAAGTCTTGTCAGGGAAAGCTGTACTACACGTGGATTTGGATGGAGATGAATTGCCAGGTTTGGTTAATATGAATTAACTAAAATAATATTATGTTTAAATTCAGGGTAACCACTTGAACTACGTTTGACCTGATTCCTCACAAGGGATACATAGGCAACTCGGCATGTTCGCATGCGGTCTCATCTGTACCAAACTCTTAAAAAAATAAAAAAATTAAAAATTCTTAGGGCATTGATTGAAAAATAAAAAAAGAAGAAAAAAAAATCCAGAGTTATGTATCGAGTGTCCAAGAAAGAAAGCAATGCTTTAAGATCATCATCTCGCCACTTGGCACCTTAATTACTAGACGGCTTGTTTTTCCTATTAATTCATTTCTCCATCATCAATGGTCTGCAAAAATTGCCACTTGGCATTATCAATCACAAGTCATATAACTCCCCACATGTGGTTCTTTTTGTTCCCCTTTCAACTGTAATATCTTATCTTCAGTGTACAAGTTGGAATAATGTTGAAGAACTTATTGGGCCATGAAATACTTTTCTTTCTATCAGAAGTATCTTCACATAGAACAAAAATATTTGTGAGCTTGTTGCCATGTCTTGTATATGTTTATTCACTTTTTTGATCAAGTTGTTCGCTTGTATCATCCAGGAAAAAAATTAATTATGGCTTTTCCCCATGCAAATACTCTGGATTAGACTCTACGCAGGTGGACTGTGAATATGAATGTGGATTATTCTAGGCTATTGGAAGACACAAATCTTCAAGTTCTTAGCCAGATTCACTGAAGGGAATTCTACCATAACTTGCTGAAGGAAGTTTTCAAGCACTAGGATTGTAATCTGTATGTGTTCAAATTTAGGTCAGTAGAAATTTTTCTAACTCTGGAAGAATTTAGAGCCTGCTTGCTTTGTCCACCCAAAGGGAAACTTCTTTGTCATACTCTGCAAGAAAGCTGCACTCAAGATATCCAAGAGTTTTTTGAATGGAATAGAAAGGAAATAAAGAAGTTCATGGTTTTCCAGAAAATAGACATCTTTGAAGTAGCCAAAGCTTTTTCTCGATATAGACATTTGGAGGGAATCGATCAGTGGTGCAGAGGTAATGTCTATCTATTCTGCATGATAGCACGATATTTGTTGTGTCATCCTGGACGTGGAGTTGTTCCGGCCATCATCAAAATAGTGTTACAACTTTGATAAGGTTGCGATATTGTTCCTACAATCTTGGCTGAAACACTTAAGGGCCTAGACCAGATGGTCATTTATGGGAAATTTGGTACAAATCACTACATGGGGTGTCCTGCTACTTTTCAACTTTGGTTGACTAAGAAGCTACAACTATTAAGGCCTTTCCAACATAATAAGCCGACAACCATCTAGTACCAGACAAGGAGGGAAATTCCAGAATTACTTAATTGCTAGTTGGCAGGAGTACCTTTAAGAAAAAACTAAAGATAATATCAGATGGACCTGTTAGTGGTCACCAATTGAGAATCCTATTATAAATACCCCAAGGTGCAATTAAGTTTAGCTGATGGATTTGACTCATATGTCATTTTTTCTACCTACTCATCTTGGGCGGCAATATCAATTATCCTAAACAGATCTAGGAGAAGTGGTGAACTTTTATCCACCGGAGGAGCTATCCACTAGTGTCATAGATCTACTGGCAGATTTGTGGCAAAGGCAGCTGGTGTAAGATCTTTTAGAAGAAAAATTTCCAAATACTTAAGTGAAGACAGTTGAAGATCTGGTTTTTTGGTTTATTCTATTTCCATGTAACCGTTTTTCATTTGTTGTAAACCTGAGCTTGGAGTTGAAATAAATTTAGCCTTTTCTATCTACCTTCACATGAGTGGTGGGAATAAAAAAGAGTGAAATCGTGCATAGCCTAAGCAGAGGAAATAACATTGCTATAACAGAACACCATGATACATACTAACATATTGCATGACACATACTAGTGCATAACCTAAACAGAGGAAATAATATTGCTGTAACAAAACACCATCATCCATTGCATCCTTGCATGATACATACTAACATATGTACAAACATTGTATGTATATATAAACAAAAAAAAAAAATCCTCTATTGAGATCTTCATTGTCTTTCTAAATGCTCAGATAAAGCCCTTATATTTTCATCCCCCATGTCAAAATTTAAATCCACCGCTAAACCATTCATACCAGCTTCATTAGTAGCTGAAGGAGTACAAGTGGCGTCAGTGCTTACTCTAGAATGTGCTAACTATTCTTCCAAAAGGATCACTTTCCTTTGAAGATTGGTGATCTCAATTTGTTGATCTCGGCAAGTTATAGATAAATCGGTATATGCATCACTAAGCCTACTGATAGTCCTACGGATCAATGCATAGTGCTACGAATCTAGCTGTTCAAATATATATATATATATATATATAAAGGGAGGAGGAAAAAAGGGGCATACATAATCAAAGGTGAGCGGAAGACCCAGTTCCTGGTCCAAAGTCCTTGGGGCCTGCAAATGAATCAGATAAGAAAAGTGCACATCCATGACATTATTGCCAGGAAAAGCAAAGATGAATGTCCTGGAATAGCAGCAGGTGTACTCAAAGAGGCGTGTGAAGGAAAGACACTAGGTGGAATGCTGGGGGCTAAAGCCTCGCTGCTAGAAGCCTTAGGACGAATAGGATACTATTGAAGATTTGTTAAGTCAATAAAAAAAAGAATTTGTGAAGTCAATAAATAATAATAATAATAATAATAATAATAATAATAATAATAATAATAATAATAATAATAATAATAATAGATTCTTACCAAAGGCCCTTGAAGGGTAAGGGGAACACAAACAGTTTCTCTCACGAGATATTCTTGATAAGGAATTGATTCATTAAAAAACTGAATGGCTTCTCGTTCAGCCTTTACTTCTTCCAGCAATGTACCTTCAAGGATCCCTGGATTATGCATCAACACTATAGGATTAACAGGAGGTACTGGCACACCAACCGACCATTGTTTAGGCACTCTCTCTCCAAGATACCAAACCTAGCCTCTGGGTCCTTCAAAAAGAACCCTATGTGTGGTTAAGAGGACAGCTTCGCTAAACAATGTCACATTAGGAAATTTCTCACTTGCACATATATTCCAACTTACCTGTATAATAGAAATTTATTTTAAATAATAATAATAATAAGCAAATGATAATAATAATAATAAGAGAAGAAAGGAGAAGATCCATACTTGAGACAAGTTGTTCAATTCATCGTGAAGAAAGGAAATGGCCTTTGGTTCTGGATTCCCTTTCGCATTTTTTCCATACCAACGAGAAGCAATTGGGAAGGAAACTGGCTTACATTTCAACAGTTGAGGAATTTGGAAACCTAAGTACTCGTAAGCCCAAACCTGATCAAACGAGGGAGGGGTTGAAAAATCACACACACACACACACACACACACACACATGAAGTAAAGGCAGAACCTTTGAGATTTGGATTTCCATTGGCCAGAGTATCCAACATAGATATAAAATGAGCATAGCCAAGCTCACCCTAGTTATATCGGCAAGCTTCACTGAAATCCTCAGAAAAGTAGGCATACCAGTGATCAATCCTATCTATGCTGTCACTTATGAAGGTTTGATAAAGTAGATATACCAGAAAAAGATCTAGCCAGTTAATCTTGGAGTCCAGAGAGAGATTTATCACTCACTTTGATTTTGTCCCATTTATCCTTCAACTGTGAGGGAAGTAACAGCTGTTCAGTAACCCTAAAACCTAGAAGGGAACTAATCCTTTTAGCATCAAAAGGATAATTGTCCACAGAAATAGTAGTTTCCCCAAATTTAAAGCCAGTGAAAGCATGGTAATCCAGGGGGATAATTGTTAATTCACCTAGTGGAAAGTGGAAAGTGTGAGTGCTTGGCCACCATCTCTAAGCAAAGGCACGGGTCAAAGAAAAGTCCAGATCACGCGTGTCCAAAAGAGCAACAAAGCCAAAACTAGCCAACTTGATTCTTTCCTTAACACTAGAACATAGTGTTATGTTCCATTCGTACGCTTGGTGAGGTGACCAATATTTTTTGTATGAGGGTTCTGGCTGGTGCATAAAAAAAAAAAAAAAAAATAATAATAATAATAATAATAGTCCAAATTAATTCATGCATAAGATACCTTAGATGTACTGTATCTAAAAAAAGAGATAAGTGGAGATAAGTGAAATAAAAAACTTACCTTTGCCCAAGTTGCCCATGCACTATTACATATATGACGGCCAGTATCTTTCAGAATGGAACCTGGATACCACGAAGCTCTCACTTCTGGATAATTCGGATCACCCAAAGAATGACCATATTTCCGTACTGAGTGCGCATTTTCCCACTTGAAGACATAAGGGGTTTGTTTGAAAGGTGAGAGAGGTCGATTTGCAATTTCAAAAGTCAAAAGGACTTTGCTTAAAATTTCCCAAAAATCAAAAGGGTTTATTTGAAATTTTTAAATATTTGAAGGGTCTATGTGAAATTTCAAAAGTTGGAAGGACCTTAGATGAAATTTTCAAAAGTCGGAAGGACCTTGTTTGAAATTTCTAAAGTTGGAAGATTTCAATTGAAAATACCAATAATTGAAGGGGCCTATTGATAATTACTAAGAAATAGAGGGACTTGGTAGAAAATTTGAAAATTAAACGGTAGACGGATCGAGAAAGAAGAAAACAGAGGGTTAACCGTTTCAAGAAAAAGAGATCCAAAATACTTCACTACTTGCCATGCTCAATTCACAAGCTTTTTCTTCTTCTCTACCCCACCCACATCGGATGATATAAATAGTGAAATCATACCCATACGAGCAAAACAACAAATCAAGATGAGGCAAAAAAGGGTCTGAAAGATCAGTAGATTGAGAGGAGGCAAAGAAAGGGTCCAAGAGATCAGTAGATCGAGATGAGACAACTATATATAAATAAGTTCTAGGCAAGGCTCTATTTATAATCAGAGGAGCATTGGACCTTTTCCAAAACCAAATCTATGTAATGCTCTCACGGATTTGGCAGGTACGTGTAACCATGCATGTTTAACAAAAAAAAAAATGTGTAACCCTGCATGTTTAACAAATCAAATAATCAAATAAAAAAAATTGTAACTATGCATGTTTAACAAATCAAATATATATACATATATGTATATATATATATATAAAACATGTAACCCTACATGTTTATAAAAAAAAATAAATAAATAAATTTATGCATAAGTAAGTATAAGAATGATATTTCTCCAACAAATGTCATGAGTATAACTTCAGTAAAAACATCATTTCCACAACAGCGCCAGAAAGTGCTGATTCTAATACCAAAATACCATTACAAGAATGACATTTCTCTGGCAGTGCCATAAGTGTAACTTTAGTTTTTAAGTGACATGAAAAGAATGTAATGTCTATAAATAGTGCCAGAAAGTGCCAATTGCATTGTAAAGATGAGATAATAAGAATGTCATCTCCATTAAAGCGCCAAAAAGTGCCAATTCCTTGACCAAGATGTCATTATAAGAATGACGTTTTAGTGCCAAGATGCATATGAAAATGTTTTTTCCGTAACAGCGCCAGAAAGTGCCGATTGCATTGACCGGATGATATGATAAGAATATCATCTCCACAACAGTGCCAAAAAGTGCCAATTTCATCCTTGTTTCCATAATAATATTGGAAAATATTAATCTCAATGCCAATTTTCATGTTAAGATATCTGCAAGATCGGAAGTATCAAGAAATGTTACAAAGAGATCAGAAGGGCTGAGGTACGTAATAAGAACGATATCTTTACAATTTCTCCAGTGAGTTGTCTCTCAGTTATGTATTCCCTTCCTCATTAGAAAATGATTGCACTTTAATATAATTCCCTCATACTTGCATTCTTGGCCAAATCCGAGACATTTCATGTATTATCCAGTTCTAATGGTAGGATATACCGATACTAGTCAATTGGATATACTGTCATATTAATTTCTTGTTTTCATCAAATTTTACCATCAGAGTCTAATCACTCACCTTTTGTATTACACCTCCGCTATTCCTCAGTAGGATATCGACAGTACATGCTCTAGGGTGACAAAATTGTGTTGTTCTTTTCTTTGCCCTTCAACTGTTGCACAGTCTCGGCCAAAGAGGAGTATTCTGTAGATACCAAATTTTGTCCCCCTCAGCAATGATGAATTATGAGCAATGAGGAGACATATATTTTCTCTTTTGGAAAGAAGTTGAATTTTTGGCACAAGTCCAGATTATCCTAGAACTTGTGATCGGTTAAACCCGATATTTTTAATGATGTGGAGAGGGTGATCAAAAGTGATCATTAATACCTTTTGCTAGAATACGAAAATCGAGCCTAGCAGGTGCTCGATTCCCATATCATTGGAAAGTATTCAGAAATACAGTCTCATTGATATCTTGTATGAAAAAAATGGATACCTAGGTGTGCCTGTGTCGTAATGCCTACTTGAACATTGAACCAGTTAAACTAGAATAAACCAAACCCTGAACTAGACCAAACCCTGAACCAGACCAAACCCTATACCAGACCAAATCCTAAACCAGACCAAACCAAACCAACCCAAACCCTAAACCCTAATCTAAACCAAACCCTAAACCCTAATCTAAACCAAATCCTAAACCCTAATCTAAACCAAACCCTAAACCCTAACTTAAACCAAACCCTAAACCCAACTAAAACCCGAACCTAAACTCGAACCCAAAACTAAATCAAATGTTAAACTTAAATCTAACCTTAAATCAAACCTTAAAATTAAACCAAACCAAAAACCTAAACCGGACTAGTCCCTATCCAAACCAAAACTTGCTGACCTACCCACTGTTATTTACGTGATAAGAACTCCACCAAAGCCTACTACAACCCAGGCTAGAAGTAGCCGCCCAGTCTATGGGAGTGTTTGGAGGTGTAAACGAGGTGCCACGGAGTATAATAAGGTGACATGTGCCCTGTTACTTACACAAATGGGGTGACACAAGGGGGGGCGTGTAAGCCCTTACACGGATTTATGGGGGGCTTACATGGATTTGGCCCCCCTCTCATAGCCTCATTCTTTTTTACACCCTTGCCCCTCCTCTCCTATAAATAGTGACCCTTGGGTCACTGTAAAACCTAGACAAAAAAGAAACAAAGAGAAAAATCCTTGAGAAAAATTCTTGAAGAAAACATTGTTACAAGAGAGAGAGAGAGAGAAGAAAGAAAACGTGCGTAAGAATCCTAAACTAGCTGAAGTTGACTATCTCATTTTTGGAAGCCCAGGTTGTCTATATCAGGTTAGTACTGAACTTCTGTTCAAGTTCTTTTTATTTAAATTCAATACTTTTATTACGGCGCGAAAGCTCTGCCCAAGATTCTCGAGCTGATTCCAACCCTAGAAATACGGTGTGAAAGCTCTACCCAAAATTCCTGAGCTGATTCCAACTCTAGAAATATGGTGAGGAAGCTCTGCTCCACGCCCAAAATTCCCAACCTGATTCCAACCCTAGAAATATGGCACGAAAGCTCTGCCCAAAATTCCTGAGCTTATTCCAACCCTTAAAATACGACGTGGAAGCTCTGCTCAAAATTTCTGAGCTAATTCCAACCCTAGAAATATGGCACGGAAGCTCTACCCAACATTCTTGAGCTGATTCCAACCCTAAAAATACGACACGGAAGCTCTGCCCAAAATTCCTGACCTGATTCCAACCCTAGAAATACAGCACAGAAGCTCTGCATAAAATTTCCAGAGCTGATTACAACCCTAGAAATACGACGCTAAAGCCTTGCCCAAATTTCCAGAATTGATTTTGATTCTAGAAATATAGTACAGAAGCCCTATTTAGATTCCCAGAAACCAGAATCCGTAGCCACACCCTAGCAAAAAAGCCTTATCAACTTTCTTACCCAGGTGTCGAAAGTTTTTAATTTCCCTAAGAGAGAGAAAAAAAAAATTGACTCGTTGCCCTTGAGTCGAGGAAAATTATCGAAAAATTCACTATTTTCATCTGTCCTTATCATGTAGCTACTATATTGTAATTTCATTTGCTTCATTTCTGTATATATTGTTTTATGTGTTTATTGCATAAAATAATGATTTACTGTTATAGTTTCATGTATTAAATTTAGTATCTATTCATTAAATGTAATTCGTTTCATCATGTCATGTATTACCACATGTGATCCTCACATGAAATAGCGATTATGATTTTTCTGTCATAGAGCATCTCACGTGTATGTAGATAAGATAATTGCATTTCTTCATTATTTTATATAAATTTTATTATTTCATGTGGAATTCTTTCAATCAATTTTATGTATATATGTTTGCATTATTTCATGTAATAGGACTTCTGTGCTAGCTTAGACTATTAAAATTCTTTAGGGAGAATATTCAAAATCCAAGCTTCTGGTAGAAAGACTAAAAATTTTGGGAGAGGTGGGTGCCTAACACCTTCCCACACTCTTAACCTGACACGGACCCCTATCTCTGGAAAACACCAAAGTATGAAGTCAAATTCATGGGTTCCTTCCTTTCATAAGAATCCAACCCCCTATTCGAGCTTGATCCCTCGATCGAAATTGGGCTCAACCATAGGGTTCTAGGCCCTGAATCCTAGATGGCGACTCCAAACATCATGGTTTTCCCATCCCCCCAATAGTCACCAGACCATGTTTTGGAGACCATTCCATTCACCCCCTGTTAAGGAGACCAGAGGTGAGAAGGAAGGATAGAGTGGAAAAGAGAGAAAAAGAGCAAAATAGTATTTTCCCTCACAGTGTTTGGTTTAGGTTAGGGTTTTGGTTTGGGTTTAGGGTTTGGTTTGGGTTTAGGTTTGGTTTGGTTTAGGGTTTTGTTTGGGTTAGGGTTTGGTTTAGGTTAGGGTTTGAGTTTGGATTTAAGGTTTGGTTTTGGTTAGGGTTTTGGTTTGGGTTTAGGGTTTGGTTTAGGCTAGGGTTTTGGTTTGGATTTAAGGTTTAGTTTAGGTTAGGGTTTTGGTTTGGGTTTAGGGTTTGGTTTCGGTTAGGGTTTTGGTTTGGGTTAACGGTTTGGTTTAGGTTAGGATTTTGGTTTGGGTTAGGGTTTGGTTTAGGATAGGTTTTGGTTTGGGTTAGGGTTTTGGTTTGGGTTTAGGGTTTGATTTAGGTTAGGGTTTCGGTTTGGGTTTAGGGTTTGGTTTAGGTTAGGGTTTTGGTTTAGGGTTTAGTGTTTTGATTTAGGTTAGGGTTTTGGTTTGGGTTTAGGGTTTGGTTTAGGTTAGGGTTTTGGTTTGGTTTAGGTTTTAGTTTAGGTTAGGGTTTGGTTAGGGTTTTGGTTTGGGTTTAGATTAGGGTTTAGGGTCTGGTTTTGGTTTGGGTTTGGTTCGGGTTTTGGTTTGGTTTAGGCTCGGGTTTTGGTTTGGTTTGGTTTGGGTTCGGGTTTAGGTTTGGTTCGGGTTAGGGTTTTGGTTTTGGTTTGGGTTTAGGTTTTGGTTAGGGTTTGGATTTGGGTTTAGGGTTTGGAATTGGGTTTAGGGTTTTGGTTTGGTTTGGCTTGATTTGGATTAGGGTTTTGGTTTGGGTTAGGGTTTTGATTTGGGTTAAGGGTTTGGTTTCGGTTAGGGTTTTGGTTTAGGTTAGGGTTTTGGCTTGGCTTGGCTTAGTTTAGCCAGTTCAAAGTTCAAGTAAATAATACGGCACACCTGAGTATCTTTTTTTTTTTTTTTTTTTGTAAGATACCAATAGGACCGTATTCCCTAGTACATTGTAATGATACGGGAATCGAGCACATACTAGGCTCAATTGTCGTATTCTGACAAAAGGCATTGACCACTTTCGGTCACTTTCCCCGCATCATCAGGTTTGACCGATCACAAGTTCTGGGATAATCTGGACTTGTGCTGAAAATTCGACTTCTTTCCAAAAGAGAGAATATGTCTCCTCATTACCCGTAATTCATCATTGCCTCGAGGGGGACAAAATTTCATGTCTACATCGAGCGAATGTCACATACTTGTTCTTTTCCAAATTTGTTCCAAAAGCTAAAATACAGCAAAAGTATTTTTTTTTAGCATTGCATACACGCCCTAAATGGCCATTGAACCAAGATACTGGAGGCACTTATTAATTGTTTGAAGATAGTTGAAGGCCCCAAAAATTAAGGGATTTTTAGCAGACCTAGGATTTCATCAAGGATTTGAAATATTAGACTCATATTCTTTGTAATCTAGACATGTTCAAACTTCAAAATGGTATTGTGGATCGACTCATCGGTATTCTATCCACATCTTACGATTAATTACCGAACAGTGAAGTGAAGCATCACTAATCAAAAACTAAATATATCTTCATCTTATCAATCTCTCAGCTATACTTTACAACTAATTATAGATTCTATTCAAGTTCAGCGTGGTTCCTTTGTACCAAACCTTCAAAGTCGCAACAAAATTGGGAATGAAAATACATTGAAGCTTAAATGTTTGATAGTTACCTCTTGATCTTGCTAAGGCCACGGTTGCCAACCACTAGGAGAGTAGGATTAATCTTCTCTGCAGCCTCACAAATCATTCCTTGGGTTCTCCATCAAGAATCACAGATCAAATGAGTGCATTATCCAATCAAAACTTTAATGTTACGATCTTGTGCTCTCTCTCTCTCTCTCTCTCTCTCTCTCTCTCTCTCTCTCTCTCTCTCTCTCACACACACACACACACACACACACACACACAAACACTATCTTTCAGGAGTACTAATCTGTGAAGGATTTTTTATACCCGCCTCTTCTTGCATAATTCCAATGCACGGACCATTAGTCCTGTGGAGTTTTGTTCCTGGGATTTCCTTACTGACTCCAAAACTAAAGGTGTTGCATGAAAAACTGTAAGTGGATAAAAAAAGGTTAGAGCTTCAGGGGTGCAGTCAAATAAATAATGTATGTAATATCACATTTACACACTAATCTAATATATCTATCTGATGCGAAAAAAATTGATCGGATGATCTTCCCTGTAGTCCCTGGTGCTTTGGCCGACCTGTACAGAAGAGAAGACAGGGGAGAGCCGAGCTGACCTGACGGGGGACTCTCCAATGCCTAAGTCAGATCTTTCCACAACAGATGCTCAAGAGAGCTTTTCCAGTAAAAGAAGTGATTGATCAATCCTCTATGATGGAGGCTTACCTTGGTATTTATAGACTGCTGATGGAGAGAAAAGGAGGGGCATTTGTGGAGATTCAAGTTTAGGCGTAGAGTCCTTGAGGGGAGTGGCATTATGATTCTGGGAATATTCTGGGTTCTAGGGTATATTTTGGGATGATCGCCATTGATCTTGGAGGTGCAAGTCATGAGAGGGGTGGACACCTCTGATGAAGTGTAGTGGATAGAGTCCTACCCCCATGATCAGGGATCACGTCCCTTGAATATAGGAGTGGATGTGTGCATGTTTCAGGGTGCATTACTTGACTGTGCCAAGTTGAGGTGACAGGTTGGTCGAGCCGAGGTGACTGGTAGCATGGCCTGATGGAGGGCTGAGGTGGCAGCATGGCTTGATGGAGGGTCGAGGTCGCAGCACCGCCTGATGGAGGGCCGAGGTGGTAGCACGGCCTGATGGAGGGCCGAGGTACAGTACAGCCTGATGGAGGGCTGAGGTGGCAGCACGGACTGATGGAGGGCCGAGGTGGAAGCATGAACTGATGGAGGGCCGAGGTGGCAACACGAACTCATGGAGGGCCGAGGTGGTAGCATGGCCTGATGGAGGGCCGAGGTGGAAGCACAGCCTGATGGAGGGCCGAGGTGCAACACGGCCTAATGGAGGGCCAAGGTGGTAGCTCGGCCTGATGGCATGCTGAGGAAAGGGACATATTTTTCCTCATCACTAGCCCCCTGCTCTAGCAGTTCGAATCGATCTGCTAGAGCATTTAATTCGATGCGAAACTCGTTGCTTCACTTTCTCAATCGAGCCTGCTCAATGGTTCGAGGACGTAGCTGTCACTTGTTTAAATGCGAAGGAGGCAAAGCGCCTTCATGGGGAGCCGCACAAAATCATAGGCCAATTGGAGGTTGAGAAGAAAATGGCCCGATCTGAGGAGGTCTGTGCCAATGATGTCGGGTTGATAACTAGAGAGCTGGAACAGGAGGTTGCTAAGCAACTCAATGTCAACAGGAAGGAGAATGATGCTCTCTAAGATGAGTTGTCTAAGACTCAAGCTGCTCGCAAGGAGGAGGAGCTCGCAGCTAGGGTTGGCGAGCTGGAAAGGCAACACCGGGCCGAGCTGGAGGTCAAAGAGGTGGCTGAACCCCTAGGCCTGTTAGAATTTTGTTGACATTAACATTGCTTCGTTTTAGGCCGGCTCAGATGATGCCATTCGATTCATCCCGAGTAAGATGCCAGGCTATAATTTGACAGACTATAAGTAGCGCGTTCCGGTCCTTCCTACTTTGGTGCAGCTCTACGGCTCGATCGATGTTGGTGAAGAGGTGATCCGACCTGAAGGATAGCCAAGTGAAGAGCTAGGCCCATGGATTAACCACCCGAGATTAGCCTTGTATATATATATTTTTATGTAGATGTCTCCTTCGAGAGTGATGTACTTTGAGGGCTTTTTCCCCTTTTTTTGATGAAAGGAAAATTTGTTTTGATGTCATCTCTCACCATTCTTGTGCTTCTTTCTTTATTTTCTTGTACTTTGAGTTGACTCGAAATGAGTAACTTTTGGAAGAATAAGGATCAGTACAGCTGTCTAAGTGTGGCTCTGTTCCCTATCTGAGCTCAAAATTGATCTTCCATATCTAGCTTATGAGCTCTTGAGGTGCCAAGCCTGGGACTAGCCATAGGGGTGCCGAGCTGGGGCTCGATCTTTTGATGTGCCTTGCGTTAAGGTCTTTTGTGGTGCCGAGTCATGCCTAGGGCTTGCATGCTTTGTTACGTAAGGTCTTGAGGTGCCGAGCCATGCTCGGGCTTACATGCCTTAATGCGTAAGGTCTTGAAGTGCCAAGCTGGGGCTTGGGCTTACATGAACTAATGTGTAAGGTCTTAAAGTTTTGAGCCATGCTCTGGCTTACGTGCCATAATGCGTAAGGGCTTGAGGTGCAGAGCCATACTCGGGCTTGTATGCCTTAGTGCATACCAAGCTAGGCTCGGGCTTGCATGCCTTAGTGCGTAAGGGCTTGAGGTGCCGAGCCGAGGCTCGGGCGTGCATGCCTTAGTGCTTAAGTGCTCAAGGTGCCGAGCTGGGGCTCGGGCTTGCATGCCTTAATGCATAAGGGCATGAGATGTCGAGCTGGGGCTTGGGATTGCATGCCTTAGTGCGTAAGGGCTTGAGGTGCCGAGCTGGGCTTAGGCTTGCATGCCTTAGTGCGTAAGGGCTTGAGGTGCCGAGCTGGGGCTCTGGCTTGCATGCCTTAGCGCCTAAGGGCTTGAGGTGCCGAGCTGGGCCTAGGCTTGCATGCCTCAGTGCGTAAGGGCCTTAGTGCGTAAGGGCTTGAGGTGCCGAGCTGGGGCTCGGGCTTACATGCCTTAGTGCGTAAGGGCTTGAGGTGTTGAGCCGAGGCTCGGGCTTGTATGCCTTAGTGCGTAAGGGCTTAAGGTTCCGAGCTGGGGCTCGGGCTTGAATGCCTTAATGCGTAAGGGATTGATGTGCCGAGTTGGGGCTCAGGCTTGCATGCCTTAGTGCGTAAGGGCTTAAGGTGCCAAGCTAGGGCTCGGGCTTGAATGCCTTAATGCGTAAGGGCTTAATGTGTCGAGTAGGGCTTGGGCTTACGTACCTTAATGCTTAAGGGCTTAAGGTGTTGAGCCGTGCTCTGGCTTGCATACCTTAATATGTAAGGGCTTGAGGTGCCGAGCCGGGGCTCGAGCTTGAATGCCTTAATGTATAAGGGCTTGATGTGCCGAGCTGGGGCTCGAGCTTGCATGCCTTCGTGCATAAGGGCTTGAGGTGCCAAACTGAGGCTCGGGCTTGAATGCCTTAATGCGTAAGGGCTTGATGTGCCGAGCCGAGGCTCGGGCTTGATGTGCTGAGCCGGGCTTGGGCTTGCATGCTTTAGTGCGTAAGGGCTTGAGGTGCCAAACCGGGGCTCAGCCTTGATTACCTTAATGCGTAAGGGCTTGATGTGCCGAGCCGGAGTTTGGGCTCACGTGCCTTAATAAGGGCTTTAGGTGTCGAGCCAGGACTTGAGCTTGCATGCCTTAATGAGTAAGGGCTTGAGGTGCCATGCCAGGGCTAGGGCTTGCATACCTTAATGCGTAAGGGCTTGAGTTTCCAAACTAGGGTTTGGTCTTGATAGTGTCGAGCTTGAGCATGGTCTTAGATGCTACCGAGCTTGTACCTCGGTCTTAGATGATGCCAAGCTGTAGCTCGGTCTTAGATGCTATTGAGTTGTAGCCTGTCTTTATGCCTTAGTTTTTAAGGTCTTTGTTTCCTTAGAAGAGCCAGATATTTGGGAGAAGCTTCATAGTATATTGATGGGTGGTTTGCACTTGGGACAAATACATTGCTTCGAAATAGAATCTAATCCGCTCCGTGAATAAAATTGAATAACTAAAATATGGAATCTAAGGTGCTAACAATATAAAATCTATAAGATTAACACTCAATCGATGGGATTTCAATGCAATCTACTAATAAAACTATCTATTGGCCTCAGTGATTGGGACAGTAAGCAGTTGTTCTACTAGCTCGGCTCGGGTCAAGAGGCTTTCATCTCGGCAATCAATAATTTCTACCATACATGCTAGGCCCGAGCATAGTTTCTTGATAGATTTTATGAAGTTTGCATAGCATTCCTGAGATTCCTTCTGGGTGGACTTGCATTCACCAACTCCATTGCTGGCGGGGAATTTAACTTTTATGTGCTTAGTGGACAAACTTGCCCCAAGGCCATTGAGATCAGGTCGACTAAGGATTGTGTTGTAGGGTGAGGCGATCTTGGCAACCATAAAAGAAACCATGGTAGTGGCTGTCTGAGCTCCCTGTCCGATGGTTATGGGCAAGTCTACAACTCCTTCCAGCTCTGCTGGTGTGCCTGAAAATCCGTACAAGGGTCCTAAGCTGGCTTTAGGGTCCCAGTGCCAAGCCTTAGTTTTGTGAAGGCTTCATAGGATATGAGGTCAACGGAGGCTCCTGTGTCCACTAAGACCCTGTGGAAGGGGTAGTTTGCCACCACTAATTGAACTACGACAGCATCGTTGTGAGGCCAGTTCAACTCTTCTAGATCTCTGTCAAAGAATGTAATGAATGGATCCGTTCTGAGGGCTTTGACAGGTTGTTCCATGATGCATAGGAACCGCGCGTGTGCTTTGGATTTTCTAACTAATTCCGCCGTGGGTCCGCCCATGGTTGTTAGAATGGCTGGACTCACTGGCTGGTTATCATACACGTCAGCTCAGTCAGCGACTGGTTGCTTTATCGGCTCAGTCCTATCTCAGCTCAGCCTTGCATCATCCCTCCTCAGCTCGGGCCAGTTCCCTCCATATTTCTGCTTCAAATACTTGTTAAGGTATCCAGCCCTGATGAGCTCATCAATTTCCCTTTTCAGAGAATTGCAGTCTTCAGTGTCATGCCCATGGTCTCGGTGGTATCGGCAATACCAGTTGAGGTTCCTCTCCTCTGGTTTAGCCGTCATTGGCCTGGGCTAGCAAAAATACTTCTGATCCTGGATCTCTAAGAGCAGGTTTGTTTGGGAACGATCAAGTTTATAATGCTCAGGTTCATCAGTGTCAAGCGACCGATCTGTTCTATTCTTCTTTGGCTCATGGGAATCGTCCCTAGGCCTCAAAGTCCTTTTCTTCTCCTTCTCTGACTGATCACCCCTGTTAGCTACCCCTCTAGCGGCCAGGACTTCCTCCATGTTGGCGTATTGATTGCATTGTCTTAACAGCTAGAGCATTGTTTCTAGCAAGTCAAGGGTGAGAGACTGGACCAGATCAAGGTGCATTACCCCGTTGCACAATGTACTATACACCACTCCTTCCTTTAGGTTTTTTACCTCCAGTGTCGCCTTTGTGAATTGAGCAAGGAACTCTCTTATAGTCTCTCTTGCTCCTTGCCTCATGTTCATCACGTTTTGTGCAGTTTGCTTCTACTGCATACTTGCTTGGAAACGTGTGAGGAATGCTCTTATCAGCTCTTCATAGCTACGGTGGACCATGACCACAAGTTCGACATCCATACCAACACTGCTCCTTTTAATGAGGCTGCGAAGGCCCGGCAGAGAACGACGTCTGACCTACCATGAACAGTCATGGCCAGGCTGTAATGTGATACCCTACTTTTTAACCCTGGTTTAATTTCACGGTTGACCCGATTCAACCATGCAGGACCCAAACCAGAGAGGGTTAAAGCAGGTTCCTTATGGACCATGATGGCAAGGGTGACTTTGAACACAGGTTGGCCAGATAAGTCCGAGTCAGTGCCAGAGGAGATGGGTGTACCCAAGCCGTGTACATGCACGTATCATAAGGCCATGTACGGGTAATGCTAGTATGTAGCCGTATCTTTAAGTGTATACGTATAATATACCTTGTGCCGAGAGTGAGATACATGCCGAGAGTCGAATTCCATCAAAATCTCACTTGTTGGCTAAGTTTTGACCCTCTGGTGGGCGGTCATAGGCAGGTGCATCCGCCCACCTGAGTGACCCATCCATGTGGTTACTAGATATTTTAAAGTATAACTAGCATTTATTGTGTTTTTCCTTTTCTCATTTATTACATTAAAGGGATGGTGAGAAGAGTGAAGAGAAGAGAGAAAAGAAGGGAATAAAAGAGAACGAAGAAGAAGAAAGGGGAAGAAAGAGGAGGAAGGAATGACTTTAAGCGATGCCAAGGTTTGATCTTCCCAGTCCGACGCCGGAAGGGTGATCCCCAACATGAGATCTACGATTGGAGGTGAGCAAAGGCTATGCTTTTTAAACTTTCACCAAACCCAAGTGAAACCCTTGATTTGGGTAGAGTTCCTTGAGATCTTGTAAATCCCACTTGAGATGATGACTAAGATTTAATAGATGGTCTATGTGTTGATTTTGAAAGATTTGAAGTGTTTACAAGATTTAAGAAGCATTGGTGATTTCTTGAGCTAAGAAGTGATTTTGGGGTTTTGAAAGAGTTTTAGAGCAAAGAAGGTAAGATGGTTTTTCAATCCTTAAATCTAACTTAGATCTAGGTTAGAATCATCTTATAAGACCTTAGATGTGTGGAAAATGTGATTGAAAAATCCCCATTTGGTTTTTCCAAGGTTGGAGAAAGTTTCAAAGAAGAAGGTAAATTTTCACCCTCTCAGGTGGGTGAGGACCGGTGGGCCGACCAGCCCGCCTGAGGGTACCTACCTGAGAGGGTAGGCCCCTCGGTTCCCACCGGTGGGTGAGAACCAGTCATCCAACCCGCCCACCTGTGGGGCCCCCAAGTGATTTTTGTGTTCGAATGGACCCAAAACGGACGGGAAAGCTTCTTTTATGGTTTTAAACATGATTTAACCATCAAATCTTGTTAGTTTTGACCCCAATGTGGTGAAATGCTAACCCCATTTACTTATGATAGGTTCACTAGAAACTTACGTTTCTCACGTCGGATCTCACCCGTACAGGGCATGAGTCTTTGTACACAAAAAGTAAGTGGGGAGAGGACGTTTGACTTTATTTTAGGGTTTGTTTTGTATCATTCAATTGTATCTAGACTAGTCATGTCATCATGCAAAGTATGTGTAGATTAGTCATCCTCATATGATTATGATATGTGTGTTGTGTTTTACATTCTCAATGCTAAATGATTCATGTGCTTATGTGAAGAATGGTTAGATTACTATGCATGATGCATGATTAGACTAGATTCCATAGTCGGCTTGTAAACGAGTGCATTGGTGGCCCGTGGAATGGGATGCGATGGCACTATGCAATCGTACTATGTCATATAGGAGCATGTGGTTTAGGATTATCATTTTCCCGTGCTACGACCCTTCCCAACAGGGGTTAAGGTGTTGGGTTATCACTTAGGGGGAAGCAGTGGTCGTGATTGTCGGGTCACTGTGGCGGTTAGACATACGCCCGGCTGGTCATTAGGACAGTTGGAAACCTCTATGGTATATTCAAGAGGGCCAATCATACTGCTTTTAAATTACTGAAGTCAGTACCTTTACTTTTCTGTGATTTACTTTTATGTTGAGAGCCGGTGGTCGGTATGCTTTACTTTTCTGAGTACTCATGGTGGGCCTTCTCTGACAACCCTATGGGTGTATCTCGGGATAGAGTTCATGGCTCGTACCCGGGGCATACGCGCATTGTGGTTGTAGTAACACAAAACCAAAGACCTAGTAATGTTGTTTAGGTGGATAAGATTTACAATGAACTGCATAGCATGTAGTGCATATGGATGTTATTGTTGTGTGGATTGTTGTGTGGTCCTTCCTTTCACTTACTGAGCTAGTGAGCTCATCCCACGTGTGCACCTCTTTTAGATGATTTTACAGGTCACCCCTCCTGAAGATCAGGGGTCGGGCCCCATAGTTGAGTTTCCTGATGAGGATTGGTGGGTCCCCGAGGAGTATGAGCACGGTGAGGAGTGCATGTGCGAGGGCTGTGCTGCGGGACCGCAGTAATGATGCCGTACATGATTTTACTTTTTGATTCTTTTGATGATCCCCTTTTTGTGTATTTGATACATAAATTGTTATTCTTTTTATATAAATATCATGCCCACGAACCCACATGTATTTATCTATAGACTACAATTTGGGTATCAAGTATATTGGGGATATTTACAGGTAATTTAAGTCTTCCGTTGAACTTTTGAACACTTATCTTAGATGTGGGTATGCTGTGGTGGGTACTATATTAGATGATCCTGGCAGGGTTGGGTTAACCTGAGTTAACCCGATCACCGGTCCAGTTCTGTGTGAACGGGGTGTGACAACGGTGAAGCATCATATTCTCATGGAATGATTATTCTATGGAAAGAAACATGAAAAAGATTGAGTTTTGGGGAGTATAAATGGATTCAACCTCCAAAATACATGTTCCAAGAAGAGAAATGGAGAAGAGACTTACTTGAGAGTAAAAGGCACTTAGATCTTCCAAAATCCATGGAATCGTTGAGTGAAATCACGAGTGGGCGCGCCAAGAACCCTCCAAAAATAGCCCTGAATGAGCAAAGGGAGAGATGGGAGAATGGGGAGGAAAGGGGCTTAAAAGCCCCTTTACCCTTTTCCCCCTCGGGTTGGACAGACGGGCCCGACCTGAGCTGCCCTTCGGTGGGTGCCCGCCGGTGGCAGCCCGCCGGTTGGGGGGAAAAAATGGGGGGGGGGGGAGATTATATATATATATATATAATAATGATAATATTACAAAAAAAAAGGGGAGTCAATTGGGACCATCGTCCTACTTGTCGAAGCGTTAGCACAATACTTTCGGGGTTAAGCTGTGGCTAGATGCAAGACATCATACACTACAATGCCCCGTGTGTTGGCATATGATTATGTGCCTATGTAAGTTCTAAGGTGCTTAACCAATGTTTTGTGTATGGTATGTTTTAGGTGCAAAGACACGATGGTACGAACTAGATCCATTAGCAATACACGAGGTGCCTCACGTGGTCCTCGTCTTGTTGATCGACCACCAAATCCTCGAAGGTCCCGCTCTATGGGGGAAACCCCACTTCCACAACCTCAAGAAACCTTTGATCAGGGTGTGGCACAAAGGGACGCACCTGTGACTACACTTCCGGATCCTCCACCTGTCATCACTCCGAGTGATGTTGTAGCCATCGTCCAGCAGTCACAACAAGCCTTCCAGCAACAAATGCTCCAGTAGCAACAGGCATTTATGATTGCTATACAGCAACAGTTAGACCTTCCTCAACCCGGTCAACATCCCTAGATAATTACTCCACAAGACCCACCTGTAGGGTCTGGTATAGGGCCACAAGCTGGAGGTACACCTCCAATTCCGCCACACAGCACTCCTCCGTATATGGTGCCCCCTTCATACCCTTACTATCCGGCATATGCACCCAATTACCCACCGATGAATAATACGTCAAGGGTAGTGGAATCTTTCAAGAGGAACTTACCACCTATATTCTCTAAGGTGGGGAGTGATCCTCTAGAGCAGACCAGTGGATCCAAGAGCTGGAAAAGATATTTGAGGTAATTTAGTGCACTGAGGCACAGAAGCTTATTTGTGCAGGGCTGCAACTCAAAAATGAAGCCAACTCTTGGTGGCAAGCCTCTAAGCCTATATTGTTTGCCGCACACCCGGAACCCACATGGGAGCAGTTTAAGGAGCTGTTTTTGGTAAACCATTACCCTCGTAGCTTCAGAGACCTAAAGAGACGGAATTCATGGCCTTGACTCAAAGGAATAAGACTATCCTTGAGTATCAACAGCAGTTTGAAAGCTTGTTCCATTTTGCCCCTAGGCATATGAGGTCAACAGAAGAAAAGGCTGCAAGGTTTCTGAAGGGATTAAAGGCATCTATTGGGTCAGTGCTCGAGGTCTTAGATTTGATAGATTATGGCCAAAATGTGCAAAAAGCTAAAACCATGGAAGATAAGCAGAAAGGAGAACAGTCCCTCACACCTGGATTGTGGAAGAGGACTAATCCATTTCCGGACATAGGCAACTCATCCAAGGTATACCGTGGGTCGTATAGTTCTGGGCCTACATATAGACAGCCCTATAGGCCATCTGGCTACCTTCCTCGACCAAATAGTGGTCTGGGCTCTACATCTTTTCTTTCAAACACTAGTACGGTGCCTACAGTCACAAGGCCGCCCCGTCCCCCGTCTACATCAGGTCAGGTACAAAGAGGCTCTGCCCCAGTTTCGGCGTCACAGATCCGTTGCTTTAATTGCCACTGTTTTGGGCATTTTGCTAAAGACTGTCGAGTCAGGCTAGCCTTACCCTCTAGTCAACCCTCTGCATACAGACCTCCCTTAACTCGGGGGAATCAACCGCAAGGAAGAATGTATGCCTTTCCAGCTGAGGAAGTTGAGGCCAGCATGGAAGTGGTAGCAGGTATATTTTAATTTAAGATTTTCCATATGCTAAATGTTGATGACCTGCTGTACTTATATGCATTGTTGCACTAGGTGTTCTACCTATATCGGGTATACCAGCCTATATCTTGTTTGATTAAGGAGCTACACACTCATTCATATCTAAGAGATTTGCTGAGAAACTTGGTATGTCACCCATGACACTAGATCATGAGATGATTGTTAGTATGCCTACCGGCAAAGTTACACAGTTGAAGGAGGTGTATGGGTCGTGCCCAGTGGAAATCAGTGGGAAGAAATTGGATGCACAAGTCATTAAATTCAACATGTAAAATTTTGACGTTATACTGGGCATGGATTGGTTGTCGACCCATCGAGCAAATGTGATGTATGCCAAAAAATTAATTAGGGTGACAAATGAAGAAGGGAAGGAATTGGTATACCAAGCAGATAATATGAAACGAGCTAGAAAGGTCCTCATCTCTGCTCTTCAAGCGGTAAAGTTGTTGAAAAGTGGATGTTAGGGTTACTTAGCATCGGTACTTGATGTTGATGCAAAGGTTACACCTTTAGAAAAGGTAGCAGTGGTTAAAGAATTTCCCGACGTCTTTCCAGATGATCTGATCCATCTACCGCCTGATAGAGAGTTAGAATTTTCCATAGACTTGATTCCTAGAGTAGCTCCAGTGTCTAAAGCTCCATACAAGATGGCACCAGCCGAATTGAAGGAGTTACAGATGCAGTTGCAAGAATTATTAGAGAAGGGGTTTATTCGCCCAAGTGTTTCACCTTGGGGTGCCCCTGTATTGTTTGTCAAGAAGAAGGATGGCAGCTTGCTTATGTGCATCAATTACCAGGAATTGAATAAGCTAACCATTAAGAACCGATACCCATTGCCACACATTGATGATTTGTTTGACAAACTACAAGGTGCAAGGGTATTTTCAAAGATAGACCTTAGATCAGGCTATTATCAGCTCAAGATAAAGAGCGACAATATACCCAAGACAGCCTTCAGGACTCAGTATGGTCACTATAAGTTCCTAGTGTTATCTTTTGGGTTAACCAATGCACCGACAACATTCATGGATTTAATGAATCGAGTATTTCACGATGTCCTTGATAAATGGGTAATTATTTTTATTGATGACATCTTGATCTACTCTAAGACAGAAGAGGAGCACACTCAACACCTAAGGATGGTATTACAGAGGTTCCGAGAACAACAATTGTTTTCCAAATACAGTAAATGTGAATTTTGGCTCGAGCAATTTGGATTCCTTGGACATGTAGTGTCTAAGGCCAAAATCGAGGTGGATCCTGATAAGGTGAAAGCAGTAGTAGAGTGGGAAAGCCCTAAGAACGTTACTGAAATTAGAAGTTTCTTGGGTTTGGCTGGATACTATCGGTGCTTCATTGAGAATTTTGCTCGGATCTCAGCACTAATGACTAAGTTAACAAAAAAGGGTGTGAAATTTGAATGGGTAGAGGAATCTGAGAAGAGTTTTCAGGAATTGAAGAAAAGGTTGGTGTCGGCCCCTGCGTTGACCATCCCTGAAGGTATAGGTGGAATGGCAGTCTACACTGACGCTTCTAAGGTTAGGTTGGGTTATGTTCTCATATAAATCGGTAAGGTGATAGCTTATGCATCCCGACAACTAAAGGAATATGAGAAGAACTACCCCACTCATGACTTGGAACTAGCCGCAGTCATTTTTACCCTAAAGATTTGACGACATTATTTGTATGGGGAGAAGTGTGAGATATACAGTGATCATAAAAGCCTTAAGTACTTTTTCACCCAAAGAGATTTGAATATGAGGTAGAGGAGATGGCTTGAGCTCATGAAGGATTATGACTGTGACATTCAGTATCATCCTCGCAAGGCTAATGTAGTGGCAGATCCGTTGAGTCGAAAGGCACAGGTTGTGTCACTCTCATACTTAGCAGTCAGCCCACCGCTCGTACAAGAGGCGATGCTAATGGATGAAACCCTCTTATATGAAGGAGCAACCTTAGAGCTTGAACATCAACTAGAAAACCTTAAATAGTTGACTGTATCCCTAGCAGCTCTACAGGTGCATCCGTCTATTAAGCAAGAGGTGATAATGAAACAACCTTTGGATCCTGAGTTGCAATGGATCAGAATTAAGATTCAAGATCAAACCATGAACGACTCTAATTTTGTTTTAGCCAGCGACGAGGCATTATTGTTTTGAGGTAGGTTGTGTGTGCCCGATGATTTGGAGATACAAGACAAGATAGTGTAGGAGGCACATAGCTCCGAGTACTCACTCCACCCAGGAAGTACAAAGATGTATAAGGACCTTAAACAAAACTACTGGTGGCCAAGCATGAGAATCACAATAGCCCTATATGTGGCGACTTGTCTTACATGCCAAAAAGTAAAAGCTGAGAGGCATCAACCTTATGATACTCTTCAGCCACTTCCAGTACCAGACTGGAAGTGGGATAGGATTACGATGGACTTTGTCACTGGACTACCATGCACACCTAAAGGGATGGATGCGATTTGGGTAATAGTTGATCGGCTTACTAAGACTGCTCATTTCATTCCCATCAAGACCAAATTCTCTATGGCCAAGTTAGCATAACTTTATATGGATAACATAGTGCGCTTGCATGGAGTGCCAGTGAGCATTGTGTCGGATAGGGACCCAAGGTTCACTTCCAAATTTTAGAAAAGTTTCCAACATGCTTTGGGATCACAATTGAACTTGAGTGCTTTCCACCCACAGACTGATGGTCAGTCAAAGCGAACCATACAGATATTAGAAGACATGCTCAGGGCATGTGCAATAGAAATGTGTGGTAGTTGGGAAGAATATATACCCCTTATAGAGTTTGCCTATAACAACAGTTATCAAGCTACAATTGGGATGGCTCCATATGAGGCATTATATGGTAGGAAGTGTAGAACTCCTCTATATTGGAATAAGGTAGGCGAACATCGAATGTTAGGACCCGAAATGATACAGATGACATGTGACAAGGTCGATGTTATTCGAGAAAGGATTAAGGCAGCTCATTCACGTCAAAAGAGTTATACAGACACCCGCAGGAAAGACGTTGAGTTTCAAGCAGGAGAAAAGGTGTTTCTCAAGATTTCTCCTATAAAAGGGTTGCATAGGTTCCATATAAGGGGTAAGTTGAGCCCGAGATTCATTGGCCCGTTTGAGATTTTAACTCAGGTTGGCTCAGTAGCCTACATGCTTGCTCTTCCACCTTTGCTCGGAAATGTTCATAATGTATTCCATGTATCCATGCTGAAGCGATACGTTCACAATCCATTGCATGTATTACCCGTGGAACCAGAATATCTAGAAGTTGATATGACCTATACAGAGCAGTCAGCTGAAATCTTGGACCGAAAAGTGAAAACCCTTCGCAACCGCTCCATTTCCTTCGTAAAGGTGCGATGGGCTAATCATTCACTTGAAGAAGCATCTTGGGAGAAAGAAGATGAAATCCAGGCCAAGTACCCTCATCTTTTCGAACAACCAGGTACGCCTATTTCGAGGACAAAATTTTTAAAAAGGGGGGGTAAATGTGATACCCTACTTTTTAAACCTAGTTAATTACACGATTGACTCGGTTCAACCATGCAGGACCCGAACCAGAGAGGGTTAAGGCAGATTCCTTATGGATCATGATGGCAAGGGTGACTCTGAACACAAGTTGGCCAGATAAGTCCGAGTCACTGCCAGAGGAGACGGGTGTACCCAAGCCGTGTACATGCACGTATCATAAGGTCATGTACGGGTAACATTGGTATGTAGCCATATCCTAAAGTGTATACGTATAATATACCTTGTGCCGAGAGTGAGATACATGCCGAGCATCGAATTCCATCAAAATCCCACTTGTTGGCTAAGTTTCGACCCTCACGTGGGCGGTCACAGGTAGGCGCATCCGCCCACCTGAGTGACCCACCCATGTGATTACTAGATATTTTAAATTATAAATAGTATTTATTGTGTTTTTCCTTTTTTCATTTATTACATTAAAGGGTTGGTGAGAAGAGTAAAGAGGAGAGAGAAAAGAAGGGAAGAAAAGAGAACGAAGAAGTAGAAAGGGGAAGAAAGAGGAGGAAGGAATGACTTTGAGTGATGCCAAGGTTTGATCTTCCCATTCTGACGCCGGAAGGGTGATCCCCAACAAGAGATCTACGATTGGAGGTGAGCAAAGGCTATGCTTCTTAAACTTTCACCAAACCCAAGTGAAACCCTTGATTTAGGTAGAGTTCCTTGAGATCTTGTAAATCCCACTTGAGATGATGAATCTAAGGTTTAATAGATGGTCTATGTGTTGATTTTGAAGGATTTGAAGAAGTGTTTACAAGATTTAAGAAGCATTGGTGATTTCTTGAGCTAAGAAGTGATTTTGGGGTTTTGAAAGAGTTCTTGAGCAAAGAAGGTAAGATGGCTTTTCAATCCTTAAATATAACTTAGATCTAGGTTAGAATCATTTTATAAGACCTTAGATGTATGGAAAATGTGATTGAAAAAGCCCCATTTGGTTTCCTCAAGGTTGGGAAAAGTTTCAAGGAAGAAGGCAAATTTCTACCCCCTCAGGTGGGTGAGGACTGACGGGCCGACCAGCCTGCCTGAGGGTACCTACCTGAGAGGGTAGACCCCTTGATTCCCACCGGTGGGTGAGAACTGATGGGTCAACCCGCCCTCCAGAGAAGATCGACGGGTCAGCCCGCCCACCTGAGAAGACAGGTGGGCGAAGACAGGTGGGCTATCTGGCCCACCCGTGGGGCCCCCAACGTGATTTTTGTGTCTAAATGGACTCAAAACGGACAGGAAACCTTCTTTTATGGTTTTAAACATGAGTTAACCATCAAATATTGTTAGTTTTGATCCCAAGGTTGTGAAATGCCAACCCCATTTACTTATGATAGGTTCACTAGAAACTTACGTTTCTCACGCCAGATCTCACCTGTACCGGGCATGAGTCTTTGTACACAACAAGTAAGTGGGGAGAGGACGTTTGAATTTATTTTAGGGCTTGTTTTGCATCATTCAATTGTATCTAGACTAGCCATGTCATCATGTAAATTATGTGTAGATTAGTCATCCTCATATGATTATGATTTGTGTGTTGTGTTTTACATTCTCAATGCTAAATGATTGATGTGCTTATGTGATGAATGGTTGGATTGCTATGTATGATGCATTATTAGACTAGATACCGCAGTCGACTTGGAAACGAGTGCATTGGTGGCCCATGGAATGGGACACGGTGGCACTATGCTATCGTACTATGTCATATAGGAGCATGCGGTTTAGGATTATCATTTTCTCGTGCTACGACCCTTCCCAACAAGGGTTGAGGTGTTGGGTTATCATTTAAGGGGAAGCAATGGTAGCGATTGTTGGGTCACTGTGGCGGTTAGACATATGCCCGACTGGTCATTAGGACAGTCGAAAACCTCAGTGGCATATTCAAGAGGGCCAATTGTACTGCTTTTAAATTGCTGAAGTCAACACCTTTAATTTTTTATCATTTACTTTTATGTTGAGAGCTAGTGGTCGGCATACTTTACTTTTTTGAGTACTCACGGTGGGCCTTCTCCGACAACCTATGGGCATATCGCGGGATGGAGTTTGTGGCTCATACCCGGGGCATACGCGCACTGTGGTTGTAGTAGCACAAAACCAAAGACTTAGTAATGTTGTTTAGGTGGATAATATTTACAATGAACTGCATAGCATATAGTGCATATGGATGTGATTGTTGTGTGGATTGTTGTGTGGTCCTTCTTTTCACTTATTGAGCTAGTGAGCTCATCCCACGTGCGCTCCTCTTTTAGATGATTTTGCAGGTCACTCCTCCTGAAGATTAGGGGTCGGGCCCTATAGTTGAGTTTCCCGATGAGGATTGGTGGGTCCCTGAGAAGTATGAGCACGATACGGAGTGCATGTGCGAGGGCTGTGCTGTGGGACCGCAATAATGACGTCGTACATGATTTTACTTTTTGATTCTTTTGATGATCCCCTTTTTGTGTACTTGATACGTAAATTATTATTCTTTTTATGTAAATATCATGCCCGCGGGCCCACATGTATTTATCTATATACTATAATTTGGGTATCAAGTATATTGGGGATATTTACCGGTAATTTAAGTCTTCCGCTAAACTTTTGAACACTTATCTTAGATGTGGGTATGCTGTGGTGGGTACTGTATCAGATGATTCTGACAGGGTTGGGTTAACCAGAGTTAACCCGATCACCGGTCCGGTTCTGTGTGAACGGGGTGTGACATGTAATATAGCAGATGATCATAGGGATCTGTGGTGCCGTCATATCCATTGAAGATTGGTATCACAAAATTTGAGGGCAGCTCAGCATTTATCAATTCGTTGGGTAGTGCATTATGGGTCGGAGTTACAGTTATGTCGGCTGGGTGCCTTTGCCTCTACATTCCTTCTACTTGCTCAGTGAGGCATTGGATGTGGCTCTCCAGGTCATCCCTTCTCACCTCAGCTTGGTGATCCTGGGATCATCGTGCACCTCTTCTGGGGCTTCTTCCTCAACCTTGGTGACCACCAGGCCAATCCTGACCTTGCCGTGGTGCACCTCTGGTTGGCCTGGTGGGCGAGTCCTGACCCCCATGGGGTTGATCTCGTCGAGCTATCCTCTGAGAATTTTCTCGTTCATCTCTGTGTGGATGCACGCCTCTAGTGAGTCTTTGAGGCGACTGTTGGCGTCTTCCTACCCGGGGTGGGGATCTATGGACATTATATATCTCTAGGCTCTAGTGATGTGTGGAACGGCAAGCTCTCCCATTCTGGGCTGAAATGGGACCTTGCATGTGCCCCTCAGTAGGAGAGCAAGGTGGTACCGAGTGAACAGTACATGACGTTCTGGCTGACCCTCCTTGCTGTTGATTGAGGGGTGACACTATTGTCAGGAGATTCATCGTTGAGTTGTCTGCCCGGAACTGGCCTAGGCAGCTGAGTTGAACTAGTTCGTGGCACTAGAAGTGCCGAGTCGAACTGACGTATGAAGTACCGTACCAGTGCGTTTGTCACTAACATCTGTAGCTGCAGGCTCTGCATCTGCTCTTCCATGCTTGGGTGAGTTACCCGGGATGATGATACATGACAAGATAGCTGAGGGTTCTACTCGCGCTGATCTCCCTCCCCCTGGGCAACTTGTGCATCAGGCCTGGTTTGTTGGGGTCCTTATGGAGGGGTCTTTGCTGGGACATTCTCCTGTTCTGCCATTGGTGGTGAAGGGGGATGTCCAAATGGTAACTCACGGGTGGATCTTACTTATGTTGTCGTAGAAGAAACGACCTTCTCACTCCTTAATTGCATTGGGCCAAGGTGACTTTTTGTAACTGTTTCCCACGGACGACATCAATCTGATGCGGCAAAAATTGATCGAATGATCTTCCCTGCAGTTCCTGGTGCTTTGCCGACCTGCACAAAAAAGAAGACAGGAGAGAGCCGGGCTGATCCAACGGGGGACTCTCTGATGCCTAAGTCAGATCTTTCCACAGCAGATGCTCAAGAGAGTTTTTTCAGTAAAAAAAGTGATTGATTGATCCTCTATAATAGAGGCTTACCTTGGTATTTATAAGGTGCTGATGGAAAGAGAAGGAGGGGCGTTTTTGGAGAGTCCAGTTTAGGTGTAGAGTCCTTGAGGGGAGTGGCATTGTGATTCTAGGAATATTTCAGGTTTCAAGGCATATTCTGGAAATATTCTCCATTGATCTCGGAGGTGCAAGTCATGAGAGGGGTGGATGCCTCTAATGACGTGTAGTGGATAGAGTCCTGCCCCCATGATCAGGGATCACGTCCCTTGAATGTAGGAGTGGATGTGTGCATGTTTCCGGGTGCATTACTTGACTGTGCCGAGCCGAGGTGACAGGTTGGTCCATCCAAGGTGATTGGTAGCACGGTCTGATGGAGGGCCGAGGTGGCAACACGGCCTGATGGAGGGCCGAGGTGGCAGCACAGCCTGATGGAGGGCTGAGGTAGTGGGTCAGTCCTGTTCAGGTTTGCATACACGCTTCAGCCGTGCTGAGGAAGGGAACATATTTTGCCTCATCACTATCAAATTTATCTATAAATAATCAGTGTTATAGAGGAGCATCATGCATCAATGATCTGCAGCAAAACGGTATTGCACATGAGGAAAACAAGGTCATTTCATGTAGAGAGATAAAAATGAGTTACCACGCCAACCCTGACGGCTCAAAGAACTTACAAAATAACATATAGCATTATGAGGTGAGAGTTGACAAAAGTAAAATTATCTTCTTTTTTGATTCCCTAAGAAAAGAAAACATCCCTTCGTGCATGTGAGGTGGTGTTCTTCTCTTGCCCTATACTTACTCAAACTCCCATATTCTAGACATTTTTTTTTTCTGATTTCCCCAAAAATGAAACCTTGCACTTCTCTTACTCTCCTGTTAATTCCAAATCACTAAATTACCCCTATCCATTTACTCCCCTCCCGTAACACTGGTCTAGCAAGCCACCTCTAACCTCCGCCCTTGCCCTCTGCATATCCTCCCCCCTTGTCTCCTCCCCCATACTTCCCCACCCTTCCTACAGCTTCCTCCCCCTGCATCTCCTTTCTTACCTTCATCCTTGCATCTCCTTACCCCCATCCCCCTATACAACTCCCTGCACCCTCTTCTTCCCACCACCCCATCTTTGCGACTCCCTTTCTAGTTGAACAGTGTGAGATGGAGGAAATTCAACCTAACGAGAGAGAGAGAGAGAGAGGGAGAGAGAGAGAGAATGAGAGAGATTTCAATTGGTTAACATTTCTCACCATTCACCTTTCCATTAATTTGAGTTTGAAAAAAAAAAATACTTCTACGGATGGGCCGTGGTAATCCAACAATCCTATTCTATGTTAGCATAAGGTGTCAAAAATAACCAAGGGAGAGCAGAGTGATTACATTCAACCCTCTTCTTCTCCCTTTCTTGTATTGTTATTATTTACATGATATGTGGGTGTAGGTCTGGGTGTGGATGCGGGTGGAGAAGGCGGGGGAGGGGAGATGAAGTTGGCGGCATAGAAGGCTGAGGACAAAGGTGGGCTTTGGAAGGAATGCTAGGGAGGGGGAGGAGATGGGAAAGCCAAAAGGTAATTTAAGAATTTAAAATGATAGAAAAGGTTGGCACACCACCTGCATGATGCACACTAGCAGGCATTTTGTCTATTTCTCTTTTTTCCTTTCAAATGACCCTTCCTCTCCTTATATAATGCCCGTCCCATGCCTCCACTGGTGCCACCCACTAGTAGGCGTGCCTATCCCTCCCATATAATTAAAAAAAAAGAAAAAAAAATTCTAAAAATAAAAATAAAAATTTCCTTGTGAAAAAAATTAGGACAAAAGAATACTCCTTAGTCGTGCGACCGTAAGGAGAGGGAAATGACACCCACATCCCTGTGAATTGCACAACCCCACCCCTTATTGATGCCATGTACACCCATCATTGGCCCCATTGTTGTAAGAGGTGCAAGACTAGGGAACATTATGCTCCCCAAAAATCTAAATAAATAACAGGGAAAAAGATCAGTAACCGGTCACTCTCCCCTATGCCCTCTCACAAAGCATCGTGAAATGATGCTCCTCCCCCTATGTGGATACAACCTTCTCCATTGACCCAGCACTAGCGTGGAGGTCACAGGATCAGGTAGCGATCGCCAGCCTAATAAGGCAGTTGGAGGAGAGAGAAATTTCTTAAATAGTCTTTGGAATAATAATAATAATGATGATAATAATAATAATAATAATCTCCTTCTCTGGTGTTCCAAGCATTAGACATGGAATGTGGAGCCTCCGTTACTCTGTGTTAATGAAATGTAATTGATAGGTGAAAACGTGTGGCCAGGTGGAGTAAGTTTATCTAAGTGTGTCACATCTAGAAACCCTTTTTCACAAAATAGAACTCTCTCTCTCTCTCTTTCTGGTAGGATCTCTCTCTCTCAAATCACCTTTTCCCCTGACCCTACTCCTAGTAGAACTTCACCTCTAACAGCATGGCTTAGAGATGATGAAACGAAGTAGAAAGGAATTAACCTGGACCCGCAGGGATGATATAATGGTGGAGAGGCTGTTGGACGTGGACGAGGATAACCATGCCATGTTCTTGATTCTGGGTTGCCTCTGCCTCAGCTGCTGCCACAGCTACACCTGCGGAAGAAGAAAAAGAAGGCAAGAATAAAAAGAGGTGATCGAAAACCCACTTGAGAGCATGGAAGCTCTCTTGGCTCTCGTCGATTGCCACCATCACCTTCATCTGCTTCTTCTCCACCTCTACCATTGCCTGCTCCTGCTGTATCCGCATCCCCACTCCTGCCTCTCCTTCACTACTATAAGTTTTCTCCATCTCTCTCTCTCTCTCTCTTACCAAGTCGTTCTTCTGTATCGGTTTGCTACAGACTATATAATGAGGCCTCAATGAAGAAAGTGATCTTTAATCGTCACTGCTTTACTAAAATTCTCTACACATCAATAACACAAGACTAGATACACATCTCAATCCCCATCTCTAACTTTACTGTTGTAACCTACAAACTTCGAAGCGTAAGTAACGGATGACACGAGATGGGAAGTGACGTCAAAACTGTGTCCAGCTTGCAAGTGTGAAATAAAACCTGAAACGTGGCATGCATGCGTGAAAAGAGTTTAAACTCTTTATCCAAAACTGCTTCAGCTCGACATGCATGCATTGTCTCATGCAGGGGAAGTAATTAAATGGTTTCCAGAAACTTTACATGAGGATTTTAGTGGAGTTCAGATCCTACGAACGTAATAACGGAGTGTGGGTCAGATTTTCGTACGAAAATATTTTTGTACGATTTGATTTACACTGATGGAATTTATAAATAGATTGTTATAGGAATTTTTTTTTTTTTTTTTTTTTTTTGAGTGGATTCTACCTGTGTGAATCAATTTTGTGCGACAATTATTCTCGTACGAGGACTTGATCCATCCTCAACATAACGTACGTTTCATGTATCAACATCCGTCTTTTAGATTTTTATAAATATCCATCTTCATCTTGTAAATGACAGTAAA
>NW_024868889.1:121848-123679 GCF_013358625.1 Macadamia integrifolia
GACATTTTAATAGTTTTAGCGGCAGAAAAAAAACCTCCCTTATAGACCCCTTTTTTTTTGCAGTGTTTGAGACCACCATCTACTCGAGTCTTGAGAATTATTATGATGTGCTTGCCACAGAACCCCAAAGCACTTTGAGAAAGCGGTCCATAGAAATCTATAACACTCACTCAATAAAGGTGTGAGAAATGGACTCCTCTTGCTTTAAGAAAAGCTCACATCTCAATAGGAGACTCACCCTTTTCCCTCTAACCTTCTCATCATTAGAGAGTTCACTGTGGTGAAGCTTCCACCAAAACATAGAATGGTGCGGTTGATGATAGGACTACCAAACAAGCTTAGCCCAACCTACCTTGGCTTAACCACTCTTACAGCTTCCCAAGCCGATTTCAATGAATAACCACCAATGATGTTAAAATCCAACAACAAACATCCTGAAATATGACTCCACCCGGTTGGGGGGGGGGGGGGGGACCATTAATAGTTGGAAATAAAATTAGAAACCTATGTCTCAAACCCGTGAAATATAGAAATATCAAGGGAAGATAACTCAGCCACTGAGGAGGAGCCCAACCACTTATATATCAAAATAAAACATAGTTTCCATTGCCAATGGACCATATCTCATTGGAGGTAACAAAGTTCCACACTTTCTTTGAACCTAGCCATACAGAAGAAGACTTGTATCCTACCTTCAGGGAGCCATTCTTATTGACAAATTTAGCACGAAAGAAATGACTCATGGTCGTCTCCTCATGCTTCACCAGCCAGACTAGTTTGCAAAGACAAACTCTATTCATATCCTAAAGACACCAAATGCCTAGACCTCCTTATGCTTTTGGCTTGCAAACATCCTCCCATTTAACAAAAAAACTTTTAACCGCGTCAACGTCACTTGTCTAGATGAAATTGCACATCCACCTTTCCACCATTTTTATTAGAGACTTTGACCACCAATAAATGGAGAAGTTATGGGAATGTCAGAAATCATTGAACGAATAAGCTTAACCCTACCAACCATGGATAATAATTTTCCTTGTCAACCCTGCAAGCGAGATTTAATTTTATCTGTCAAAGGTGACAACTATTCCTTGTTGATATTGCCCTTGAATATCTCCACACCCATGTAAAGAGTTGGGAAGGAGCAAATTGGCACACTCAACTCTTTAAGAAATATCGCCTTGGGGAGCAACTCTATCGAGAAAAAAAACTTACTCTTGTCTAGTTTTATTCTTTGTCTCGAGAAATCTTTATATTTTGAAAAAAAAAAAAAATTTAATTCCTCACTTACTTAACTGAAGCGTTCATGAAGATGAAAATATCATCGAAAAAAAACAAGTGAGTTGGATCGCTTACATTCCCAAGACCTGAGAGTCATGATTTTCCCATCAACCAGAAGCTACTTCAACCCCTTACATTGGACCTCTTCTGCTAGGATAAGGAGGAGTAGTGAGATGGTATAACATTGAAGAGGGCCTCTTTGCACCCCAAAAACCCATAGGACCCCCATCTTACAAAATCAAAATCCTGGAGGAGATCAATATTTGTTGAAGCCATGATATTCACTTCTTAGAGGAACCAAAGCATCTCATAATGGCAACAAAAGATTCCAAGACAGGTGTCAAATGGAAATATTTGACAAGATGATTTTTTCCCTTTTAGAACATACTTAGCTCTTCAAACACCGACCTGGAGAGAAGGTTAGATAAATGAGAAGCCATAATTTTTTATAATAATTTATTAAAAAAAAAAAAAAAAGGGCCATACAAATAAGAGAAATGAGATTGTTGTTCACTCCTTTCAACAGTTCCCCAAAGTTGTTTTTTTTTTT
>NW_024868889.1:127754-141670 GCF_013358625.1 Macadamia integrifolia
ACAGAGGCCCAACGTACCCGCTCCGATACCATGATAAAGCTTCCATCTTAAAACCAATTGGCTTGAAGTGGGGTGGCTTCTTGTGGCTCTTATACGTGATAGTTGAGTCTTCCACAGCCCATGTGGGACTATCTTAGTAGATTGATTCAATTTATTAATTGCAATGCATTGTTGGCTGCAGACTCAATGTGTCACTCACCAAATCATACGACTACCAAAATTTGCTTGAATATTCATTGTGATTATTGACTGAGTTGGGGAGCCGAGTCATGAGTAAAATAATATCACCTGGACCGTAACTTCCTCTAATATCTAATACTAAAGTTTTTCAACAAAAAAAAAAAAAAAACATTTCTAAAGTTCTGCTGGAGTTTAGGTACATTCATGTAACTTTGTACCTTGCTTCTTGAGTGGTATTTATAGCATATGCTAATCGTGGTTAAGATACAAAATATCAATTGGAATAGTGAGGATCCTAATTACAGCAATACCAAGGAGAGATTTTTGCATATTCTCAAGCCAATTAAAAGATCCAGTCATCATTAATAATAGGATAGACTACTACTTCCCTTCAAAACATCACAAACTCAAGCCTACTATAACTAGAGTCTTCACTTTTGGGGCTTCACAATGAGAATAGGGCATTTAGCATGATGTGCACAATAGTCACTAACACTTCCTAGAAATGCCCTGTAACAAAAATTCAGTCAATTAGGACCATCCATTATTACATATATCTTTCTATCGAAAGGCAAACCTAACGAGAAGGATCTTTCCTTTCTTTCTTTTTTTTTTTTTTTTGGTGGGGGGGGGGTGAAGGGGGTAAAGAAGCTATAACAAGATTTGCTTTCATATGAGGCAGAAAGGGTCCATTACTACCAGTTACACATTAAAGATATCTTATGTGGTGAACTTGTCTCACATTCGTTGATGGTAAGCAAAGTAGTTCCACAAAAGTAGAAGGGTCAACCACAAGCAATATGGAGCAAGCGAAGCAAGCAAGATTCCTCGGATAATAAGCACATGGTTGTTCTTACGACAACCCTACTGCATCGGTACAAGGTAGAACTTGACTTAAATCCAGAGTAGGGTGACACCTAGATCCACAATAAAACTTTGCCTATTACTTGATTCTCCCCTCTCAAGTTTTCTAAGTTTTGTTGATCAACAATTAAGGATCAAGTTTTCCTTCACCATGGGTGCAGGGGAATAGTGGAGGGCATTTCGGACCTCCAAAAGTAGGGGGTGAGTAACAATGACCCTAGATTCGTGGGTGTTTCCTTCACCTACAGTGAAAGAAAAGTTTCTCCAAAAGTTGATGTCTTTGTATTTTGTAGTGTCACAACACTTCAATCGAGGCCTCAAAAGGATTCTACAACCACTAACTATGAGTTGTGTGTGGATATATCTCAATTTTCCTGTTGGATTAGGTCATTTTTTATTTTTTGTCGTTCATTTCAATATTTGACAATATTGGTGAGTAGAAAAAAATAAGAGATTGTTGGATTATGTGTCCATAAAATCCAATATAAAAAATATAAATTGTGCATTTTCGTGTACTAAAGGTTGATGCCCACATTAGCTATATATAAATATGCTAGATAAAAGAAAAGTTTACCTATGAATGGAAAAGAGGATAGAATTCACTTCCTGAATTATCTTAGAGAGAGATAATTGACTATGATTGGACAAAATTCCAAGCTCGGTGGTAGTTTTATAAATATTTACAAAAAAATTAAATATTATTATTTATTCATATTTACATTTTCAAAGTGTTGTATATATATATATATATATATATATTTTTATATCCAATTGGTAGTTGATACTCTCTAAGTTATTTCGACAAAATAGTGTTTTGACGGTAATTTATTCTAGCCCATAAACCCATTATGTGATATTATTAAGTGAAGAGACTAAATGTAAAAACTTCTATCACGTAAAGGGATTTTTAGTTTTTTTTGGCTAAAGATTCAGAAAATTTAATCAAAAGAATCAAGTTATTACACAAAAACCCAGCCAAGCATTCTCCACCTTCGGCATTGCCATCAGCAGAGGACACTCAGCCTTAAAAATTGAAACTAAATCACTAACCTTGACAAATTTATATCCACCTCTTGGAGGTCACTTTTTACTAATTTAAAGACCAAAGAAGGAGATCTTATTCTTTCTTCATAGTGCCTGCCGTTCCTCTCTTTCCAAATGTTGTCTAAAATTAAAACAAAACCAGCCAGCCAAGGCTCTTTAGCAGCCAAACCTCTTCGCTTTCTTTTCCACCAAATAGCAAGATCAAGAACAGAAGTAGGGGAGTTCCAAGACACACCAAAACACTTCAAAAAATTCTTCCATATTTCCATACTAAAACTACACTGAAGGAAAATATGAAAAATACTTTCCTCAGCAGACTAGCATAAGGACCACTGGGAAGGAAGAAAAACTCCCTTAGACTTGATTAAATCATCCGTAGGGAGTTTTCCATTCACCACTCGCCACCCAAAGGGATTTTTAGTTATATCCATCTTCAGTTGCACTTATACTAAATAGTTTCATTTACTAAGATAAAGTTGGACCCATAAATAGATGAGATGGACCAAACCAATGAAATAGACTCTATCCTAGAGCAATGTGGTCTAGTTTCTCAAGGAAGTGCGGCCTATCTAGATTCGGCCGCTGCCCCTCGTCAGGCCTCTAACCTCAGCGGCCATGTGGTCAACATCATTACCCCTAGTGCTATTGATAATGGTCACCTTACCCTCCACTACACTGAATTTGGCTCCATTGATGCGGCTGCCCCCCAAAAGGAACAATGCCAAGGCATGGAAATAGTTACAAGAAAAAAGGGAAAACAGGTCTTCAATGTGGAGCAGACTAGAAAGTCTAACCGTATTGCCTCTTCCAAATGTTTATGATGCATGCCCTCTTCTGGAATGTTTGAGGAATGAAGAAGGTTGCTGCCCGTGCAGCCCTAAGCAACATTCTTCTGGTCAAGCACCCTGATGTGGTTTGTCTAGCAGAACCAATGGTGGAGGTAGATGCTTCCCCATCTCTCTTTTTTAACAAATTGGGTTATGATGCATGCCTTATTCATAATGTTCTTCTTGATAAAACCCCAAACCTATGGGTCATTTGGAAGAGGTCTTTCAACAAACCAACTATTATTTCCATGTCTAACCAGTTCATTTGTCTGTGTATAAATTGGAGAAAAAATTCCATTTTACTAACTTTTGTGCATGCGAGCTATTTCCGAGCAACTAAAAGAGAGCTATGGCTGGCTCTTGCAACGACTACAGTTGGCTCCTCCCCTTGGCTGGTGGCAAGTGACTTCAATGCTTCCCTTTTTTCGCATGAGAAGAAGGGTCTTGGTGCCTTTAACCTTGGGTCTGCATCTAAGTTCAATGCGGCTGTTGATGCTTGCAACCAGATCTCAGTTCCTTCTCATGGTCATAAGTTTACTTTCACGAACAACAAGAAGTGCGAGAATGTTTTGGCTGTTTTGGACAGGTCCTTCTGTAATGAAGAGTGGATAAACCTGTTTCATGACTGTAAGCAAGAGGTAATGCAACGCTTTTCTTCCGACCACTCCCCTTTGTGTATTACCTCGGACTCAATGTTGAAGCTTGCATACTGCCCCTTTTGCATCCATCGTTTCTGAATGGACCATGAGGAATTTATGGATATGTTCAATAAGTTATGGAGCGAACCAATGGATGGCTATCCTATTTATTCCCTTGCTTATAAGCTGAAGCACCTCAAGATCGGTGTTCCCAAATTTGGATGCAGAATTAAAAGCTACAAAAGATGACTTACAGCAGATCGAGTCTCAGATTGATGCTTCTGGTATTGATGGCCATCTTTTTAGATTGGAGGCCGATGCTAAAACCAGATACTTGAAAGCTCATCTTGACCATGAAAAGTATGGGTGGAAAAGGCAAGAAATAAGTGGCTCTCTCAAGGTGACCGAAACTCTAGGTTCTTCCACTTATCTACGAAGATCAGAAGGGTCAAGAACTCGATTCGCTCTCTTCAAAAGGCTGATGGACAACTACTTCTAATCCTGATGATTTGGCTATGCATGTTGTGGAGTACTATGAGTCTATCCATAAAGCTAGCCCCACAGTTGAGCATGGAGAGCTCTTGGACTGCATTCATCATATTCTTGACGACCTAAACGTTAGAGGATTGGAAGCCATCCCAAATGATCATGAAATCAAGCTTACAATATAGGACCTGGACCCTGACAGTTCTCCAGGCCCTGACGGTTTTTCTAGTGCCTTCTTCAGACTTTGTTGGGAGCTGATTGGTTTTGATGTTTGCCATGCAGTGAAGAGCTTCTTTAGATCTAGAACCCTTCCTAAAGGAATCAATAATAGCTTCTTGGTCCTCATCCCAAAAGTGGAAGGCGAAACCTCTCTGGACAAGTTCAGGCCGATTTGAATGCAAAATTTTTTTCTGTAAAATCTTGTCCAAGATTATGGCCACAAGGCTCTCTTCCCTCCTTCCTAAGCTTATCTCTGAAGAGAAAGGTGCCTTTCAGAAGGGTAAGGTCATTCAGTCCAATATCTGCCTGGCTTCAGAATTAGCTAACCTCATATTTAACTATACAAGGGTGGTGGTATGGGGATAAAAATAGATATCAAGAAAGCCTTTGATACTGTTTCTTGGAGCTTTCTCTTCCAAGTCCTAAAAAAATTTGGATTCCCTGATACCTAGATTGCTTGGCTACATCAAATTCTTTGCTCCTCCAGAGTTTCAGTGTTGCTTAATGGAGGTCCGGTTGGGTTCTTTGGTATTGAGCGAGGGCTGCGTCAGGGTGACCCCATCTCCCCCCTTTTATTTATCCTTGCCGAGGAGGTCCTGTGTAGTAGAATCCTCCTTATGCTTTAGGAAAAGAAGTAGCAAGCCATCAAGGGTCCTCAAGGAGTCCAGATGCCTGGTTTTCTCCTCTTTGCTGACGATATTTTCTTCTTTTTAAATGGCTCCATCAGATATTCAGACACTTCAATGACTTCCTTACAAAGTATCAGCATTTCTCAGGTCAACAAATCAACCTCAACAAGAGTAAACTTTTCTTGGGGAAGATGCCTCTAGATAGGAAGCAGCTCATCTTTGATACCCTTGGAATCTCCATCTGCAAGTTCTCCACAAAATACTTGGGGGTGAAAATTTTCAAAAGTAGGGTTACTCGTGAACCCCTCCTCTCGGTGATGGACAAAATTAAAGGGAGGATGGCTGGTTGGAAGGGGAAGCTTTTCTCTATGGCTGGTAGGGTGGAACTGGTTCGATCTATTATATCTGGCATGCCATCTCACAACTTCTCTGTGTATTGGTGGCCTAGCTCCTTACTGAATACCATGGACAGGTGGATGCGGAATTTCATTTGGAGTGGCAATCCTGAAATAGCCAAAGGAGTAACAATCAATTAGGACTCAATCTACAAGCCTAAATAAGAAGGAGGGCTTGGAATTAGATGTCTGAGGGATGTCAACAAAGCTTTTCTCTGTAAGTAGGTATGGAAAATAAAGCACTCATCATCGGCCCTAAGCAACATTATTAAGGCTCGGTTTCTGAGGAAAATGGAGAGCTTAAGAAAGGGTATAAATCTTCCACGACTTGACCTAACCTTTGAAGAATGTGGTCTCTTGTCTCTAGCAAAGAGCTATGGGTGGTCGGTAATGGGGTATCTATTAACTACTAGAAAGACAGATGGGCTGGCTCTTAATCTATCCAAGAAATTTCTGGTTTGAGAGAAGAGTTGTTTGCGTCTTTCTCTATGAAAATTGTGGATTTTATTGACAATAATGAATGGAACTTCCCCACGATTTCATCTTTTCTTCTTCAAAATATTTTCGCAACTGCTTCAACCATTAATATCCCAAGGGGAAACATAGAAGATAAATGTGTCTGGACCCTCTCCACCTCTGTACAATTCAATACTTCCTCCGCCTGGAATGATATCCACCGCTGAAACCCTAAGGTCCCTTGGCATCTGGATGAAAGGCCTCTCTCCTCAACAGTCAACTTTTGGCAGGCGTCTGTGTCACGGGAAGCTTCTTATTGAAGACATCATTAGGAAAAAAAGGCATCTCTTTGGCCTCCAAATGTGTCATGTGTGGCTTCCACTTTGAGACTTTGCCCCCATCTCTTCTTAGATTGCAGTGTTTCTCGGACACTTTGGAACAATTTCTTGAGCTGTTTTGGGTTGATTTGGAAGGATCGAACCTCCATTGCTGAGTTGGTCTCTTGGTGGAAAAGAAAGCAAAGAATTCTGTTAGTAAAGGACCCTTAGGTGGCTGGCTTAATTATTGTGACTGACACTATTTAGCAAGAAAAGAATCATCGATGGCATGGTGGTCAGAGTAGGGACGCCTCTCTACTGTTCAAAAAAATCTTAAGGACGATTAAGGAGTCAAATTTCACCTTACAAGGGTTCATTTGGTCTTCATCCGATCTCCTTTGCTACAGGAAACTAGGGCTGCAGGCAGCTCCAGGCGACCCTCCCTCCATTCTCGAAGTCATTTGGTGTAAGCCTCCCTGCACCTGGTCCAAGTTAAACATTGATGGCAGCTCCACCTGGTCCAAGTTAAACATCGATGGCAGCTCCACGGGGAATCCCGGTCGAGCAGGAGGTGGGGGCATCATTCGAAACTCCCAAGGGAAATTTATGTTCTCATTCAAGCCCTTCCTTGGCATCAATACGAACTATTATGCAGAAGTCATGAGTTTCCTTCATGGTGTCCTCCATGCAATGGATCAAAGAATTACAAACTTGTGGATTGAAACTGACTCTCTGGCAATGGTCACCACTGTTCAAGGTAAGTCTCTTCCTTGGTTCGCCCTTCAAGAGTGGCTCTCTCTACAGCATCTCAGCTCTATCTCCTGGAAGATCTCTCATTGCTTCAAGGAAACCAATCCTACTGCGGATTATCTTGCCAAATCAGCTGTAAAAACGAGTCTCTGGAACCATGGAGGAATTTCCTTTGCATATTATTGAGGAAATTAGATGTGATTCTTTTTCCAAACCAAGATTTAGGTTCTGCAGATAGCTTTGGAGGACCCTGCTGATAACAATGCCGAAGGTGGGGTCCTTTCTTTAGCTAAGGTTTATTGATGTACTTTTATATTTTTTTCTCTCCTTCATTTTAATACAATTCTGATTCTTAGGAAAAAAAAAAGTCTCATAAATAAATAATTTACTAAAGTCAGACTCATCAAGCAACTAAGTAGAATCACCCGAAAAGATCCCACCACTTGGCATGTAGAATATTCTCTAAGATTATAGTTTCAAAATTATAAATAAGCAGCTTTGGGAGGCTCAAGAGACTAGCAAAAAATCATGGGAGTCTCTCCCTCCCTCGCCCTCACTCTAGAAAATTAGGGGATTGAACCCTAAAATGTGAGAATGATTTCATTGCTAGTTTGTCACCATCATCGTACAACCGTTGTTCAAGGGAACCTATTCGCCTGTGAGGAGGCATGTGCACAGTTGATATGTTCCTTTAGATGTACTACACTTTTGATATTTAGATCTTAATGCATATGAGGAGCGTTTTTCGTATGTAAAACCTTTGTTTTGAAATGTTCCTTCCAACAGAGTTGGCAAGAATTTGGATCCAAAACTTTGTGGCCTTTTCCCTGTATATGTGGGGAAAGGCATACACACACACACACACATATATATATATATACTCTATTGAAATTAACTTTATTTAATATTAAATGAGCATCGAACCAAAAATTAAGCCCAAAAAATTAATAGATTTTTCCAGACCTGGGATTTGTCCAAGGATTTTAAATATTAGACTCACATTCTTGTTTGTATTCTAGTCATGTTTTGGATTAATTACCAAACAATGCAGTAAGGAATCACTAATTAGAAGCTGCATACACCTTCATCTTATCAATCTCTAATTTGTGCTTTACAACCAAGCGTAAATTCTATTCAAATTCGGCGTTCTAATTAGTATGGGGAGTATTTCCTTCATACCAAGCCTTCAAAGTCGCAACAAAATTGGGAATGAAAATAATTTGAAGTTTAAATGTTTAATAGTTACTTACCTCTTGATCTTGCTAAGGCATCGGCTTCCAACTACTAGGATAGTAGGATTAATCTGCTCTGTAGCCTCACAAATCATTTCCTTGGGTTCGCCATTAAGAATCATGGCTTCAGCTCTTACCTGCACAAGACTAACAATCACATGAGTGCATCATATAATCAAAACCTTAACGATGTCTCTCTCTCTCTCTCTCTCTCTCTCTCTCTCTCTCACACACACACACACACACATTTTTTCAGGAGTACTCAGTTAAGGGTTTTTGAATTTACCTGCCTCTCCTTGCACAATTTCAATGCACGAGCCATTAGTATCGTGGAGTTCTCTTCTTGGGATTTCCTTACTGACTCCAATACTAAAGGTGTTGCATAATCAACTATAGAGGGATAACAAAAGAGGTTCAGGGGAGAAGTCAAATAAATAATTCATGAAATACTACATGTATACACTTATCTAATATATCTATCAAATATAGAATAAATAATTTGGGAGATTTTTCTTTGAGCAAGCATTATAGATTAGCGTCATACATCAATGAGGTGCGACAAAATGCAATCGTACATCAAAGGTCAGCAAGGTCATTTCATGTGAGAAAGAAAGAGAGACAAAAATGCACTAGTGCACCCAACCCTGGAGGCTCAAAGAATATTTTCCCTAAATAATATATAGCATCATGAGGTGGGAGCTAATATTTACACAAAAAATAATATAAATATTTTCCCTAAAATATTTATATTTTTCTGAAAATATTTATATTATATTCCCTAAAATAATATAAATATTTTCCCTTATATTTCCTCAAACTCACGTATCCTAAACTTTTTTTGACTCCCCTAAAAAAGCAACCGTCCACCTCTCTTCCTCTACTATTACTTCCAAATCACAAAATTGTCCCTAGCCACTATCCACCCCCTCCCCTCCCCTCCCATCCTGAAGCACTAGTCCAGCAACCCACCTCCAACATCCGCCCTAATCCTCTACGTCTCCTCCCCTCTCCACCTCTTACCCCATCCTTCACCACCGACCAACATTACCCTCTCCATGCATCTCCCTCCACCCATCCCCTAATATAACTCCCCCCCCCTCCTTGCAACCTATCTCTACAACTCTCCATCTAGTTGAGCTACATGAGAGAAGAAGGGTAACACTCCTTCATTTGGACCCTTGAGAACTCTCTCCTCATGTTGGAGTGGCCTTGAGAACCATCCTAGCCCTCGATGACCTAACCCTACCCCACCTACTCATTTTGGGATCTCGAAAATTGCTGGGAACACAGATTGAAAAAGCAAACTGACCTAGCGAGTGGAGAGGGATAGTGACTCAAAGCAACTAACGGAATCCGATCAGTTAATACTACAATACATTCTTCGTTGTTCACCTTTCCAATAATTTGGATTTGAATTTTGAACTCCTCTTTTGTGGGTAAGTCATGGTAGTTCAACAATCCTTTTCTATACTACAGAAAGGTGACAGAAAAAAAATACCAGGGGAGGTCAAAGAAGCGCATTGAACCACTTTCTTCTCCCTTTCTTTCCTTGTCTGAATTCATATTTTCATATACGTTTTTTTTTTAGAATTTATTTTTTGAGATGCGAATTCATTTATATCTTAGGGACAAAGTTTTTTGTCCAAGAGTGACCACTATGCCATAGACACAGGGGTGAACAATGACCACAATGCCCCTCCTGGGCAGTGCGCCCCTATGTTTGGGCACATGGGCTTCTCTCGAACATAATACACTTTCCCATTTCTTTAACTTAATAATGATAATAGTTACTGTTATTGCATGTTTACATACTATGCAGGTATGGGTGCGGGTGGTAGGCGGTCAAAGGGTTGAGCACGGAGGTGGGGCTTTGGAGGGGTTTAGGTGGAGGGGATGGGAAAGACATAAGGTAAATTAAGGATTTAAAATAATGGAAAAAATTGTGCACATCTACCTAGCAGGTGTGAGGGTAATGGCTTGGGTTTTGACCTTCACTCTCTCTTTCATGCACGTCTATGAGCCTCGCACCATCGCATCCCCACTCGGAGACATGTCAGTGCCTATTTTGCAGACAGCCTCTCTCCCTTAGGGATTTTCTAAAAAGGAATATTAATGATGGTCCAATATCGGGGATTGGGAAACATAAGGTTTGGAGTCTCCACCTAGGGCTAGGGCATAGAACCCGATGGGTGGGCACGATCAATGTGGAAAGGGCCCCGCAAATGGTCTATCCAAGAGATGAGGGTAAGTGTCCAGTTGCAGATTTGGGAAGTTGTTAGGCACCCACTCCACCCGATTAAATCGGCCTTCATACTATATGCTTAAAAAACGAACATTTTCCCTAATTGATCCTATACCGCATGCATGGCTAGGTTATTGCGAAGGTCGAGAGGGGTGGAGCCTACTGATACAATCACAAACTTTGGGAAGTGTCCCCTGGCTCGGGTGGAGGTGAATTTGATCATCTACTTTCCTTCTTCGGAGACTTTGGCCTTTCTACAACCCTCCACAACTTCTAGGGTTCTTTGGGAATTTCAATAGAATTTCGGGATCCTGGGATAATGCTGATGGAATCTGGAAAAAAAAAATCTGGAGTTGCTAAAAACTTTCTAAGGCCTTCCCAAAGCTTGAAGGATTTTTTGGGATTTTTTTTGGTATTTTTGATTTTTTTGGTTTTGACATGCAGACCGAGGTAATAGGAATGACGAGTATTTCGGCAGAACTTCAATTAGCAAAGGTTAGATGGGAAAAAAATTGAAGACCAAAAGGACTTTCTCAGCACTTTCAAACACTGGGGAATGTAGGTAACTCACAAGGAGAGCGGTAGGTGGAAGGGTAGACCCTTGTGTGTCTTGGGATGGGTAAATAGTCCCAATTTTATAAACCCAAAATGGTGATTTTCACGGGGCCACCAAAAATGGCAAAAATTGACGTGGAGCCTTGCAAAAAGGGTTTTAACATCATATGGGTTTTTCATGGGGCCATAAGATTTTTGAGGGGCATGGCAAAAGAATATTCCCCATATTAGATAGATGTTGATTCTACCCTCCATGGGGCTTATAGCTTCTGGGTGTGATTCTGTGAAATCTAGTGATCCAATCTTTATTCACCATATATCATTGGAACTGTATTTCCAAGTACTATCTATTCATATTGGTGTTGAGCCTCTTTTTGGCTCAGAATCATTAGGGGCTCACAAGGAAGGGCTCTTACCCTGTTGCAACCTGGGGACGTCTGACAATCCTTTTTCATGTCGTTCCCATACTGTCAGAGAATACTTAGATTTGATTCATCAACATACAACGTGTTAGTGTCAATTGCCACAAGATTAGGTATGGCTTGGCCTTGTTATGGATTAGGGTTTTGGGTCCAACTTGGGTTTTGGGTGAACTTGGGTTTTCGAGTTAAGTCTAGGTTGATTTGAAAAGTTGTATTCTTCGTTGATTGAAAGCTTAGATTGTATCCACATCCTATAAATCATCACTGCGAGAGGCGGTTGATGAAAGTGGGTGTCCACAATAGGCTATAAATATATATATATATATATACTGCCCCTCTTGTGTAATGCCCCATCCCGCCCCTCCATTGGTACCACCCTAACTATTAGCTTGCCTATCCCTCTCCCTTAAAAGGGATTGTGGAGCCTCCATTATTCTATGTATTATTGAAATGTAATTGATAGGTGACAACATGTAGATCGAGGCTCTCCTATAGCAAGAGGTGTGCTACACATCGTATAGCACGACACCACGACTTGACACGTGGTGAAACAAATTGCCTAGATTGCTGAGAGCATAGGGAGGGCTATGTATATGCAAAACTTAGGAGTTATCAAAGCATTGCTCCCTTTCTGGGAGGGGTTGTCTCGAGCAGTGGCTGTTGCCATTCACCTTCGGCATCTTCTCTCAACCCATTCTGATTGTACCCAAAATGCCTCACTGGACTGTAAGCTATCAACCCTGCACATAGAACCGATACCTCTTGTTCTGGCGCCATCCATTATCTTCACCACAAACCTAATAGAAGCGCACTCGGAGAGTTGGGGTTGGGGACTAGGGAGAAGGCAAAGAAGAAGAGTAAATTAATTGAATACTTGAGAGGTGCAATCATAGTATTGAGAACCCAAAGACCGATATTGCAATTATTTATTTCCTGTTGGATTATCAGGATAGTTAGCATCCCACTCGAACTCAACCTCTAGAGTCATACTCACACTCAACAACCTCTCCTACATTGTAGGCATTTTCAGTGAGCACAAACTCTAGAGACTACTTGCAGTCCAAGACTACCTCATGAGACAGCAGAGTTGGAATAGGACTCTCACATGTGATAATAGACTTTCTGTCCATTACTCACAGATATTAACTGAGTCCTACCCCATTACTATTAGAGTTTGAGTCTCCCACATGTGATCATAGAGTTTGTCTATAACTCAATAATTGTAATCTCTATATAAGAGCACCATTGTACACTCATTAAATCTAATGCCAATATACAATTTCAACATGGTATCAAGAGCCGCATAAAGCTCCACCGAGCACCCTCCTCCTCCCTCTTCTACTATGGCCAAACCATCCCCACCTTCCACATCCTTATCTGGTGCTCATCATATGATATCTCTAAAGCTCACATCTAAAAACTATGTTTATTGGCGCACACAGGTCGTACCATATCTCACTGGCCAACGCCTCTTCGACTATGTCACTGGTGATAATCGTTGCCCTTAAGACCCTATGAAAACCAAGGCATGGTGTAAACAAGATGCTTTTATTATGAGCCTTCTCATCGCCTCTCTCTTTGAAGAAGCCTTTTCATTAGCAGTTGGACGGACCACTAGCAAAGAGATCTGGGATGCACTTCATGCTGCATTCAGTTCTCCATCTACAACCAAGATTCTGTCTCTCAACGTCTCTCTTCAAAATCTGGTTCACAAACCAGATGAGACCATTACTCAGTTTCTCCATCGAGCCAAGCATCTCTCTGATGAGCTGGCTGCTGTAGGGAAGCCCCTCCCATCAGAAGACTTTAACATCCACATCTTCCGGGCCCTACGCAGTGAATATCAAACCCTTGCCTCCATTATGATGGCACAAAAGGAGCCCATCTCCTACACCGACATGCATGGTCTCCTTATGAGTCACGAGAACCTTCTGCACTCACGCCTTCCCATTGTTGATCCTGCCATCGATGCATCAGCCCATGTCACTCACCAAGGTCGTGGTCCTCCTTCCACTGGTGGTCGTTGTACAAGCTCCTCCTGAGGCCGTGGTCGTGGTCGTGCTAGTGGATTTGGTCACTCTAATGCATTCGTCCATAATCCATGCACAATCTGTGGACGCACTAATCATCAGACAGACACTTGCTACTACCGCCCACAGGGACCTACCAGAGCTGCCATTTTACCTACCCCTCCTCATCCCTACAATCGGCCACCACCTCAACCCAACGCCTACCATACTACACCCTTCCCTACCCCTCAACCCCCTACCATCGCACCTCCACCCCATCACCCCACACCTCCACAATCCTTCACCACCTCTTGGATCCCTGATACTGGAGCCACCCACCATTCCACCCCTGACTTAACCCAATTCTCCACCTATGATCCATACACAGGTAATAACCAACTTGTGGTTGGTAATGGTAAGGGTCTTCCTATATCTCACATAGGCACTGCTTCCATCTCTTCTCCCTCTCGTTCCTTTTCTCTTTCTAATGTTTTACATGTTCCCACTCTCACTTGTTCTTTGTTAACTGTTCAGCAGTTTTGCCGTGACAATAATGTTTACTTTGAGTTTCACTCTTCTTTTTTCTCTGTGAAGGATCTAAAGACCAATCAAACCCTCTTCACTGGACACAGTAAGCATGGTCTCTATTCC
>NW_024868889.1:142075-175784 GCF_013358625.1 Macadamia integrifolia
TGCCACCCCAGAACCGCCCCTACCCGAACCACCCTCTCCCATATCCCCTCCTTTCTCACCTCACTCAACCCTAACCGGCCCTAACCCTGACTCCTCTACCACCCCACCCTGTCGCACTAGAACCCTACACGATCTCTATGCTGGCCCCCTGACCCTCTCTACCATCACCTCACCTGACCCAGCTGAACCTACATGCTTCTCCCAGGCCCACAAGGTTCCTCATTGGCGTTCTGCTATGTCTGATGAATTTAATGCTTTATTACGTAATGGTACTTGGTCTCTTGTGCCTTACAGGGAAACTATGAATCTGGTTGGCTGCAAGTGGGTGTACCGCATCAAACGAAAGGCAGATGGCTCCCTTGAGTGCTATAAGGCCCGTTTAGTTGCTAAAGGATTTCATCAACAACCTGGTCTTGACTATCATGAGACCTTTAGCCCTGTCATCAAACCTACTACCATACGAACAGTCCTCTCCTTGGCCATATCTAACGGATGGGATGTTCGTCAGCTTGATGTTCAGAATGCATTCTTACATGGTATTCTATCTGAGGAAGTCTACATGGCTCAACCCCAGGGTTTTGAAGATGCCCTGCGCCCTAATCATGTCTGTCGCCTCCACAAGTCCCTCTATGGGCTCAAACAGGCTCCTAGGGCTTGGTTTCACAGGTTAACTGAGTTCCTCACTCGCTCCAATTTTTGGTCATTCCAAACCGACACATCACTGTTTATCTACATGCAGGGCTCTGTTGTCACATATGTCCTTGTCTACGTCGATGATATCTTGGTTACAAGGAACCAACCAACTCATGTTCAGACTCTCCTTCATCATCTTGCTTCAGAATTCTCTATCAAGGATCTTGGTCGTCTCAGCTTTTTCCTTGGTATTGAAGCCCTATATCGGTCTGATGGTGTCCTCCTCTCTTAACACCGGTACATCACTGATCTCCTCCAGAGGGCTGGCATGACTGATTGTAAGCTTGTCACTACTCCCATGGCCACCACCTTTGTAGCATCTTCCACAAGGGGTGTCCTTCTTTCGGACCCCACCAGGTATCGCTCCATTGTCGGTGCTCTCTAATACATCACCCTCACCAGGCCTGATGTGGCTTATTCAGTGAACCGTGCCTACCAGTTTATGCATGCCCCCTCTGAAGACCATTGGACACTAGTCAAACGGATTCTACGCTATCTCCAAGGAACCAAGGATCATGGGTTGTTCATCTCCAAATCTAGTTCCCTCCAATTACAAGCATTCTCCGATGCTGACTAGGCTGGTGACAGTACAGATCGTAAATCCACAGGAGGTTATGCCATCTATATGGGTCCTAATCCGATCTCCTGGGCCTCTAAGAAGCAGAAGACAGTTGCACGCTCCTCCACCGAGTCTGAGTACAAAGCAGTGGCTGATGCCTGCGCCGAACTCACTTGGCTTCGCTCTCTCTTTAAGGAATTAAGGATCCCTGTTCCCATTGCACCCATTCTTTGGTGTGACAACATTGGGGCCACTTACCTTTCGGTCAATCCAGTCTTTCATGCTCGTACCAAGCATGTTGAAATTGACTTCTGCTTTGTTCGTGATAAAGTCGCCTCCAAGGAACTACAAGTGCAGTTCATTTCAACCCATGACCAGATAGCGGATATCCTTACCAAAGCTCTCAGCTATACACAGTTCTCCTTTCTATGGGACAAGCTGCGGATTCGACCATTCAAATCCCCACCTTGAGGGGGTGTATCAGGACAGTTAGCGTCGCACTCGAACTCAACCTCTAGAGTCATACTCACACTCAACAACCTCTCCTATATTGTAGGCATTTTCAGTGAGCACAAACTCTAGAGACTACTTGCAGTCCAAGACTACCTCATGAGATAGCAAAGTTGGAATAGGACTCTCACATGTGATAATAGACTTTCTGTCCATTACTCACAGATGTTAACTGAGTCCTACCCCATTACTATTAGAGTTTGAGTCTCCCACATGTGATCATAGAGTTTGTCTATAACTCAATAATTGTAATCTCTATATAAGAGCACCATTGTACACTCATTAAAGCTAATGCCAATATAAAATTTCAACATGGATTAACATGGCACCAGCAAAGCCTATTGAAGAAGGGGAAAACCCCTATCTTTTTTTTGCTATGAGGAGAAAAGCCTGGCGAAGAAAGGGACACCGATTGAGGTTCGATATCTCTTTACCAAAAAAAAAGATGAGGTTCGATATCTCTCCCTTGCATCGCATATACATAGGCTCATCTACGCTATTGAAAATATTCACCATTCTTTCTTACGATTCCACGTGTCGATCCATGGTGTCGCACTACAAGATGTGTGGCGCTCTCCCACGCTACGGAATAGCCGGATCCACAACGTGTGGCTAGTTGGAGTAAATTTGTCTATGTATCTAACAGATGACGAGTCTGTACAAGGAACTGAATTGCTATTTGTCTATGTATCTAACAGATGACGAGTCCGTACAAGGAACTGAATTGCTATTTGTCTATGTATCTAACAGATGATGAGTCCGTACAAGGAATTGAATTGCTATCCTGGTACGATCAATTGTCAGTGTGTGGCCAACCATTCACCAACAATCGCTTACTCCTTTCCATTTAACCCGCCCTTAATTCTCTCTTTCTCCCATTTCTTAATTTTATCCGTTTTCCCTTTTTATTCCATCTTTCCATTCTATTCATACTCTTCTTCCCTATGGCCAGATAGACCAAACCCTCGCTATCATTCACCTCTGCTAACCTGTAGAACCTCGCGTTGACTCCGACATCATGGCACTCGACTGTGCCTACACATCTCTGCAACCCTCTAATCGTGAGGTCATTTGATTTTTATCGTCGTTAATTTTTTTTAGATGTTCAACAGAAATCAAACGAAGAATCAGCACAATATTGCCATTGTGCTCTATTAATTACTGCATTTTTCTCCTCCTTGGCTTCTCCACTTATTGTTTCTGGTATTTTCGACTACACTCATTGTTGGTCGGGCAAGAGGGTATAAGGGAGTGGGCTAGGGAAGGAGAAGGGGCTCAGGGGCGGGGTGGTTTAAGGAGGAAGAATAGGGAGGTTTGGTGGGATGTGTAGGACTCCAGTAGGGTGGGGCAATAAGAGCGGATGTGTAGCAGTGTAGCAACATAGCAAGGTAGGGCAGGTTTTGGTGTGGTTCTCGAGGGTGGGGTATATGGCATCTGTTGTAAAAGGGCAATTGAGGGATATGTTATTGTTGGTTTTTAATGCAAGTTTTAAAAGAATCCACAAATGAGTAATACCCATATCTCTTGCAAATTCCAGCCCAGTAATAGCAGCAATCATCTCAGCTTCAAAATTTGTGTGGACACCAAGAAAAGTTCTAAAAGACTGTAATATTTCCGAATTTTCATTCGAAATACTCCACCCGCACCTGCTTTAGTCTTTCCGCTTTGCCCTTATTGGAAGGGTCGATTTCAGAGCTATTTCATTGGATGCTCTAAGAAAGGAGGCCGCAGACAAATGGAACCTAAGCCAGAGGGTTACTATGCATCCCCTTGGAAAGGGTTTTGTTATCTTCCAATTTCAATGTGAAGGGGATAAGGTGGAAGTATGGAGAAGAAGCCCTATGAAAATAGGCTCGCAACTCATTTGTTTCCAACACTGGAAACCGGACTTCAACATCCATGTTAAGCAGACTTGATCCAAGCTAATCTAGATATGATTCCCCGACCTCCCCTTAGAATATTGGCACGAGAATGTTCTCTTATCCATTGCAAAAGCTGTGGAGAGACCTGTTGCCCTGGATCGCCATACCAAGCAGGGATTAATGGGTCACTATGCTAGAGTGCTAGTTGAAATGGACACTACTGAAACTGCATCTCGCATAGAGGGGGTTCAAGTTGAACGTCTCGAACCCGGTACAACGAGAGTTTTTGGATTCAAACAACGAGTCCAGTATGAAGATGACATTAGTTGATGTGGCTTCTGAGAGGTTGGGACATAAGGTGGGAGAATGTAGATTCAAGAGGCTTGAAGATGAAAAACAAGCTGCTATGGATAGGTCGGCCTCTGTACCTGGTGCAGTCTACGTTGAAGATAGAGTGGACTCAGTCCGAGTTATGTCTCACTCGGGTAGAACGCCCATTGTGGAAACCGCCCCTCATGATCCTCTTTCCATAATAGTAGCTTCACCTGCCAATCAAGCAGCTGGGAAGGAGGGCCACGATTTGATTGCAAACACTGAAAGAACGTCAATTGAGGAATTGCACAAATCTCCTTTTATTTGTGTTGGATAGTCAGCTAATCAGAATGCTGAGAAGGAGGGAGATATTTTGATTGTCTTGGATTCTTTGGCAACCAATCCTGAAATTTTAGGAAACTCCAACTCAATGAGTTATGGAGTTATCTCTGTCCGCCCCTCTAATTCAGATTTGAATAACTATGTGGCTAGATCCGGGTAGGACTTTGAGGATGTGGATAGTGCAAACCCATCGGGTGATGAGAGGGAGGACGCCCCTGCTGTCAGGGAACTTCCTCCTAGGCCAACAAGAAAGGGCTGAGCTTCCAAAGGTCGTGGAGCTTTGTCTTCGCTGAGGGGAGGTAGAAACGCTGCTTCCACTCGTTCCTTGCCAGAGAATGGGGTTTTGCAGCATGGTAGCTTCCTCTGCTCCTCCAGAAGGGATGGTAGAACGGCTTCTCAGTATCAGGAGATGGAGAAGATAGACAATGCACTCTATGCTCAAGAAAAGGGAATGGCCGTTTCTTTAAAAGAAGGCAACAAAAAAAAAGAAGAAAACAGGCCAGACTAGTAAGTCTGGAAACACCAATTAATTCATTATTTTCCAATGAAAGCCCTCTTTTGGAATATCAGAGGCGCGAAGAAGGCTGCTGGTTTAAGAGCCTTATCATATTTTATTCAAGAACATTCTCCTGATGTTGTTTGCGTAGCGGAGCCAATGATCAGTGAAAGCAAATTCCATTGTTTGTTCTTTAAAAAATTGGGGTTCGAGTCTGATTTCATTCACAACTTCCGCACGGACAAGGTCCCTAATATATGGGTTATATGGAAACAAGAAATTCCTCACTCCTCGATCATCTCGGTGTCTGACCAGCAACTATCAATTACAGTAGATTGGTTAGGGAACTGTGTAGGCATGACCTTTGTACATGCTAATTGTTTTATGGTCAAACGGAGAGAGCTTTGGTCGGAGCTAGGTTTGGTGGTGAATCCAAATCTGCCCTGGTCGCTGATAGGTGATTTCAATGCTACCCTTCTTTCCAACGAGAAAAGGGGTCCAGGGAGATTTAATGCAAACTCAGCTGCAGATTTCCAATCTATGGTGGATACTTGTCTTTTGATATAAGTACCCTCGCAAGGTAAGAAGTTTACCTGGACTAACAACCGCCGGCAAGGTAATGTAGCTGCAGTTCTCGACCAAAGTTTCTGCAACAGTAAATGGTTGGATATGTTTAAAAGTACTCTCCAAAGGGTCCTTCTAAGGTCATCCTCTGACCATGCTCCTATTCTAGTTGTGTCAGAATCGATCACCCGACCAGGTAACATCCCTTTTAGATTTAATAATTTTTGGATGGAGCATGATCATTTTGATAATGTAATTCAAGATGTGTGGAACTAGGAAATACCTGGAAATTCTATTTTTACTCTTTCTCAGAAACTTAAGCGTTAAGTTGTATATCAAGCCTTGGGCGAGAAAAAATTTTCCCAATATTGATAACGAAGTAAAAAAAGCTTCTGGTCACCTAAATTCTGTACATCAAGAAATTAAGGCTATAGGGATGTCAGATGACCTTTTTGGTCGCGAGGCTGATGCCAAAACAGCTCTATTGAAAGCCACCTAGTTGCAGGACAATCTATGGGCTCAAAAAGCTAAGTAGAGGTGGATGAAAGATGGGGACAAAAATTCAAAGTTCTTTCACCTATTAGTGAAAATGCAACGGGCTCGAAATCAAATTCGCACTTCGCAGATTGCTGATGGGGAGTGGATGAATGACAAGCAACAATTGTCTTCATATATTGTCAATTATTATGAGGAATTCCACAGCTTATCTCACACTTCTCCTCACCCTGAGTTGCTGGATTGCATTCCATGCATAATTTCGGATGATGATGCTCTTTATTTGGAGGTTGAACCATCTTCAGAGGAAATAAAAAAAGTTGTTTGGGAACTAGACCCAGATAGCTCCCCTGGAACTGATGGCTTCTCAGGGAAATTTTTTAGGCGGGTATGACGTATTGTTGAGGGTGATTTTTGCAGGGTTGTATTGCATTTCTTCAGATGGGGAATCCTTCCAAAGGGTGTGAATAATTGTTTTCTCACTCTTATCCCTAAGGTGGTGGGGCTACTTCTTTTGACAAGTATAGGCCAATTTGCATGGGAAATTATTTTTGCAAGGTGTTATCAAAAATTGTGGCAAATAGAGTTGCAATTCTCCTGCCAAAGCTGATTTCGGAGGAACAAGGGGCGTTCCAAAGGGGGAAGATAATATCAAAAAACATTAGCCTTGCATCATAATTGGCAAATTTGATGCATTCCATGGTTAGGGGAGGCTGGATGGGGCTCAAGGTCGATGTACAGAAAGCCTACGATTCTCTATCTTGGGAATTTCTACTTGTTGTTCTTGGGAAGTTTGGTTTCCCTCGGAAATGGATTTCTTGGATCCAAGAAATTCTTTCATCCTCAAGGATTTCGGTTTTAATAAATGGAGGTCTAGAGGGGTTTTTTGGTGTGGGTCGTGGTCTTCGTCAAGGTGATCCGTTATCTCCCATTGTGTTTATTTTAGCTGAGGAAGTGCTCTGTAGAGGATTAAATAAATTGGCTTTAGAAGGATTAATAAAGTCGTTGCCCGGGTCCAAAAGGTGCCTACACCCCAACTCACCTATTATTCGCGGACGATATTTTCATTTTCATGAATGCATTAGCTAAGTATGTTAAAAATCTGCATTTATTTTTATCAAAGTATCAGGAGTTTTCTGGCCAACATTTTAATCTCGACAAGAGCAAAGCCTTCTTTGGGAAGGTCGCCCCCCATAGGAAACAATTCATCAGTAATTTATTGGGAATTCAAGCCTCAAAATTCCCTACAAGGTATTTGGGTGTGGAAATCTTCAAGGGAAGAGTGAAGAAAAATCACCTTTTACCTTTGATGGATAAGATTAAATGCAGATTGGCTACCTGGAAAGGGAAGCTCATCTCGATGGTTGGTCGGGTGGAGTTGGTTCGATCAGTAATTTCTAGTATCCCTATCCATAATTTTACGGTTTATTGGTGGCCCCATCCCATTATTAAAACTATAGAGCGGTGGATGAGAAATTTTATCTGGTCGGGTCAAATGGAGGTGGAAAAAAAATTGTGATAAAATGGGAGAACACTTGTAAGCCCAAGGACAAGGGCGGCTTGGGTATCAGAAAACTGAGAGAGGTGAATAAAGTTGTTTATGCAACCTCGCCTGGCAGATTAAACATGAAGACAATATTGTGAGCAAATTTTTTAGAGCAAGATTTGTTCAGAAAGACGGCTCTCTTAGGAAGGGATACAAATCCTCCTCCATTTTGCCGGGGCAGAAGAGGGTGTGGAAATTCGTGTCAGATATGGAAAGATGGACAGTGGGAAATGGGGAAAAATCATGTTCTGGACAGATAAATGGTTAGAAAACTCTTCCCTAGCAGAGTCTTCTAATTTGGAGCAGGAAATGTTCATAGGGAGGAATATGCGCCTGGCAGATTTTAATCGAAATGGTGAGTGGTGTTTCCCAAATGTTTCTTCAAAATTTCTTGTCGATACCTTTGAGAAGGCTAAAGGAATATCTTTATCGCATATGGAGGATATGTGTCATTGGAAGCTATCAAATTTTGGGGCATTTTCTTTGAGATCAGCGTGGGAGGAGATAAGGGGGGAAAATCAAAAATTCCCTTGGTTTTCTATTATATGGAAATCCAAGATTCAGCCTCGTTAAACTGTGTTTGGTTGGAGGCTTGCTCATAATCGATTATCCACGGATGAGGAGGTGCGCAGAAGGGGTGTGATGATGCCTTCTAGGTGCATTTTGTGTGGTCACGCAGAAGAATCTATCCCTCATCTATTTATTCATTGTGAGTACACCTAATCACTGTGGAATTCTTTCTGTGATTTATTCGGTATCAGGTGGCAGCCCCTTGATAGGATGGGGGACATTTTAACATGGTGGAAACGGAAAGGAAAGACCTTAACCTTTTCAACTGTGTGGCTCTGTGGTTTTATTCTTATCCCATATGTTGTCTGGATGGAGAGAAACGCTAGATATCATGATGGTGCAGCTCTTCATTATAAGCATATTTTTGCTCGAGTGAAAGGAGAAATTTGTATGATTTCCAGTGTACATCTTGGGAAACCGCTTTCCATCCCGGACCTGTTATGTGCTAGAAGAATAGGAATTCCTCGGGTAAAAAAAACTCGTAGAGAGATTATTAAAGTTCACTGGTGAAGTTCGTTGGTGTCTCCCATTTCCAGGATGGATCAAGCTAAACACTAATGGATGCTCCTTGGGCAATCCGACGAAGGCCGGAGTAGGTGGGATTTTTAAAAACGAGAAGGGGGACATCCTCTTAAACTACAGAGAATATATCAGTATCAAAACAAATTTGGAAGCGGAATTCTTGGCAGTGATCGCTAGTCTTGAACGGGCAAAGATACATGATTTTCAGCATCTTTGGATTGAATGCGACTCTACGGCAGTGGTGATCCTTTTTTCTAAAGGTTTAGTTCCATGGTTTGCTCTACAACGATGGAGGAGTCTTTTATCTTTCATGAATTCAATAAATTGGAAGGTGACGCATTGTTATCGGGAGGCAAATGTGATTGTCAATTTTTTGGCAAAATCATCAGCGAGATTTGAAGTGTCGTATCCAGTGGAAGCTTGGCCTCAGTTGGTTTCAATGGAATTGGATTTGGATGCTAACCAACGTCCAAGATATCGCTTTATGAACTTATAGGTTTTGCATTAGACTAAGATTTAAGGGGGCCTTCTCCTGCTGATGGCAATGCCGAAGATGGGGCTGGTCCATTTTTTTCCTTAGTCTATTTCTTGTATGATGGTGGTGCTATTTTCTTTTTCTTTTCTACTTGTTTGTACATTCTTTCTTTCTTCTTAATACAATAAATCTTTAGCCAAAAAAAAAAATGCAAGTTTTAAAAAACAAATTAAGATTCAAAACACTTGCCCCTTCAGTTTTTCTTTAAGCTTATTTACATCTCCCCTTAATTGCTTTTTAATTGGCTAGTTTGTTTATGTAGCCTATTGTTAAAGCTAAAGGGATTACATACTTCCTTCAGTTTTGGAGATTCTTTAAGTCTCTCCATAAAATGGTTATTAAATACTACAGTTGCTACTACGTAATTTATCCTTTGAAGCTCCTTAAGACAATTTCTCTTTTAAGTTTTTTAGACACTTTATGTCTCTACACAAAAGCTTCTTAAGGAAGCAATTCTTCAATTTTTTAAAGATTAAATTTGAGGGATCTTTAATCTCATATCTTTAAGTATCAATTTATTCACTTTGATTTTAAAGTTCTTTAATTCCTTTCTTTTACTCCACATCCAAATTGTCTTATAAATAGGAGGATCTTTAGCATTTGCAAAAACATGGATCAAGTCACTTGAAGCATTCAAGTGTGTGTTGTCAAGCTTTGATTTTCTAGAGTTTCATTGGATTTCACATGTCCATTTGTTGGTATTTTGTTTTCTAGTTTGAGCACAACCCTATAGCATTCGAAGGGGTCCAGTAGTCGAGTGCATGATTACTGGGGGAGCTATTGGGCTGTTTTATCTTGGAAGCCGATTTGCAACATTCCCGGTTGCACCATAGGAGGCATCTACGGTCTTAGGGACAATGTCAAGTGACACGACTCAGCCCACCAATGTTTCTAACAATCTTTGTTTCAGGTATCAATAATATTTCATACAAGTGATAGATTGAAAGTTCTCTTATCAAGAAGGCGACCCTGAGGTTTGCTTTCTCAATAATCTATACAATTTTACCTACAATTCTTAAGACCGTAGATCCAATTTATTGAGAGACCAAATATTTGATATGACTAATAATATTATGTCGGCAATGGAGAACCTGAGGTTCATTTCTAACCTTGACAAAGTTGAACCATTTGATGGTTCAAATTACAAAAGGTGGAAACAGAGATTGTTGTTTATCCTAGAACAATTAAATGTGTCATTTGCTCTAACCTCACCCTTACCTACTGAAAGTGATGATCCTATCCTCAAAGCTCATAGGCAAGCATGGATCCAAGCGGATTATTAGTGCAAAAACTGCCTTTTAAATTCTTTATCCATTGAACTTTACCATGTCTATGCATCCTATAATTTGGCTAAGTCTATTTGGACTGCATTGGATAAAATGTATACCCTAGAGGAAGCTGGAAACAAAAAATATATTGTTGTAAATTATCTAGAATTTGTGATAAAGAATGACAAGAACATATCTTCTCAAGTTGATGAATTCCAAGTCCTAGTGGCAAAATTGGCTAAAGAAGGGATGATATTGCCGGAGGAATTTATTGCTGGTTCTCTATTAGAAAAATTACCATCATCCTGGAGTGATTTCAAAATGAATACGAAGCACAAAAGGAAGGACTGGACCCTGGATCAAATCTTAGTCTGGATTAAAATTGAAGAGAAGAACTGAGAAAACGACAAAACTAAAAAAGGCAAAAGAATTTCAATCTAAAGCGAATTTGGTTGAGTCAGAAAAACACGAACAATTTAAGAAAGGTCTCACGACCAAGAAGTGGACTTCCTTTAAGAAAAAGAAGAGAAATTGTTTCGTATGTGGCAAACCCAGGCACCACAAGAAAGAATGCCGAAAAGGGAAGAACAAAACTAAAGTCAACCTCACTGAGGCTGATGTCTTCACTGTCATGGTGACCGAGGTAAACTTGGTTGAAAAACTAAAAGAATGGATCATAGATACAGGTGCTACCAAGCACATTTGTGGGATTGGAATGCCTTTTTCAACTATTCAACAATTAGATCAGGTGAACAAGTATACGTGAGAAATTCTCAGTCATCTTAGGTCTATGGCAAGGGGCAGATTCAATTGAAGTTAACTTCAGGAAAAATCCTTGTTCTCAAGGATGTGTTGCATGTGCCCGACATTCAATAGAATCTTATATTTGGTGGTCTTCTCATCAAGGTAGGGTTTAAGTTATCATTTAAGGCAGATAAAGCTATTGTCTCAAAAAATAATATATTTGTTGGTAAAGGGTATAACTCAGGTGGGTTATTTGTATTGAATGTTGCCAATGTTATTAATGAGGAAGCTGGTAGTTCTGTTTACTTGGTTGATTCGTATGATGTTTGGAATGGTAGATTAGGACATTACAATGCATCATACATAAGGAAGTTATGCAAACTAGGTCTGATAAATGGTAACCCAGAACCTCCATCATTTAAATGTCCCATTTTTGTTGAGGAGAAATTCACTAGGAAGCCTTATGCTTCTATGGAAAGAAAAAGTGATCTATTGGAATTGGTTCACAATGACTTAGGTGATTTCAAATCACATGAGTCAAGAGGTGGTAAGAGGTACTTTGTAACCTTTAGAAATGACTGTTCCAAGTATACTAAGGTATACCTTCTTCGGACCAAAGATGAAGCTGAACAAGCATTCTTAACCTATAAAGCTAAGGTTGAAAATCATTTGGAAAGAAAAATAAAAAAACTTAGAACTAATAGAGGGACAGAATATGATACCCAATATCTATCAAAATTTTATAAAGATAATGCGATCATTCATGAGATAGCGGCCCCATATCAACCTCAATCAAATGGAGTTTCTGAAAGGAAAAATAGATCTCTGAAAGAGATGAAAAACTCTATGCTTACAAGTTCGGGATTACCCCTGAATTTGTGGGGGGAAGCCATATTATCAACTTGTTATGTCTTCAAAAGAATACCTCATAAGAAAACTAGCTCTATACCATTTGAGTTATGGAATGGTAGGAAACCTAACTTTAAATATCTAAAAATTTGGGGTTGTTTATCCAAAGTTGGATTACCTGAACCCAAGAGAAAGAAGTTAGGACCTAAAACTTGTGATTGTGTCTTTATTGGCTATGCTCAACATAGTGCGCATATAGATTCATGGTGATTAAATCTACAGATGGCATCTTTGAAGCAAATACCATCATTGAATCTAGAGATGCTAATTTCTTTGAGCATATATTTCCTTTGAAGAAAGATTTACAAAGTGTTAATACACATTTGGCCAATAATAATGACTCACTTGAAAAGGCGACTAAAGATTTATTGACGCCAAGTCTTGTTGAACCTAGTGCTGAAAATCAACTTAGAAGGAGTAAAATGCAAAGGAGAGAACCTAATTTAGGTGATTGTATGTTTACATATTTTGTCAATGATGATCTTATTACATACCAACATGCCATTACATCTCCTTATGCTATATTCTGGAAAGAAGCAATCAAGAGTGAGTTAGACTCTATAATTGCTAACCACACTTAGGAATTAGTTGATCTTCCACCTGGAACTAAGGTTCTAGATACCAAGCAGATATTTAAAAAGAAACTAAAGCCTAATGATACACTTGACAAGTTTAAGGCCAAATTAGTGGTCAAAGGTTTTAAGCAAAAGAAGGATATAGATTTCTTTGATACTTTTTCTCCAGTTGCTAGAATTGCAACCATAAGATTATTGATTGCTATTGCATCAATCTATAACCTTATCATACATCAAATGGATGTAAAGATGGCATTTCTAAATGGGGATTTAGAGGAAGAAATCTATATCAAACAACCTGCAGGATGTGTCATTCCTGGACAAGAGTATAAAGTCTGCACACTTGTGCGATCATTATATGGTTTAAAACAAGCACCTAAACAATGGTATAAAAAATTTGATAATATTTTAATTTCAAATGATTTTCAAGTAAATGATTTAGATAGGTGTGTTTATAGTAAGTTCCATAATAACAATGGTGTATTTATTGTTTTGTATGTTGATGATATATTAATTCTGGGCACCATTCTTGATTTAGTGAAATCTACTAAGGCCTTTCTAATGTCCATTTTTGATACTAAAGATATGGGAGAGGGTGATGTGATTTTAGGAATCAAGATTACTAGAAAAGAAGGTGAAATAATTTTATCTCAAGCCCATTATGTGGAAAACCTACTAAAAAAATATGGCTATTTTGATTGCAAAATCATGAAAACACCTTTAGTTGTTGGAAGTCATATACAAAGAAATAAGGGAGAACCAGTTTCACAAAAAGCATATTCCCAAATTATTGGTTCTGTCTTTTATCTAATGAATTGCACAAGACCTGATATAGCTCTTGTTGTTGGAAAAGCCAACATACTAAGAATCCAGGAATGGAACATTGGGATGCCTTAGAAAGGTTGTTAAGTTATTTAAAGGGTACTATGAATTATGGTTTACATTTTTGTGGTAACCCTATTGTGCTTGAAGGATATTATGATGCTAACTGGATATCTGATTCAATTGAAACATTGGCTACTAGTGGTTATGTGTTCACTTTAGGTGGTGGAGCGATTTCATGGAAATTGGTTAAACAAACTTGTGGTACAAGTTCCACCATGGAAGCTGAATTTATAGCTTTGGAGAAGGCTAGATTTGAAGCTGAATGGCTAAGGAATCTAGTAGCAGATATACCATTATGTGCCTTCTTTATATCTACACTGTGATAGTCAAGTAGCCATTGCAAAGGCTAAAAGCAAAGTGTATAAACAATGGTACCATTGCTATTGACTTTGTAAAGTCAGAGAGGAATGAAGCAGACATGCTTACAAAGCCTCAATCCACCAAGGTTATTCATAAGACATCTAAAGGAATAGGCTTGAGGCCTATATCATAAGTCAAAGTGATGGACACCCAACCTATGTGATAGGAGATCCCTGGAATTATGTTTAAAGGGTAAAAATGAAATCACTGGATGACTTGATTAGTACTATCATGTGCCTATTCTGGATTAGATGTGGGAGATAGTACTCACCACAATGACAAGGAGGATGAGTTTATAAAACTCTTAATCGGCCAAGGCTCATGTCAGATGAGGGTATGTTAACTGTGGTGTATATTGTGGGCTGACCTAAGTGGCTGTAGGGGGTGAGGCCGCCTCCGATGAGAATTTTACTGGCATATTGTCTAAACATTCATGATTCCAAGATGGGGACAAAGGCCAAAATTGTCCACAATACATAAAAGAGTGACTATCGCAACGGATGGTAGGATATGGATGGTAAGTTAGTCGGCTACACTAATGAGGAAAGGTTCAAGAAGTTTGACTTCACCCGCACTCTGTAGCATGGCTTATCAGACCTAGTGTAGATTCAAGTCCGAAAGACATCTGCAACGATGTGTCCTACCATTCTAATGTGCTCAGACTAAATTTTTTTTGTATTTATATTTTTACCAATGTTTTGAATCTTGTGGGGGAATTGTTGGTTTTTAATGCAAGTTTTAAAAAACAAATAAAGATTCAAAACACTTGCCCCTTCAGTTTTTCTTTAAGCTTATTTACATCTCCCCTTAATTGCTTCTTAATTGGCTAGTTTGTTTATGTAGCCTATTGTAGAAGCTAAAGGGATTATGTACTTCCTTCAGTTTCGGAGATTCTTTAAGTCTCTCCATAAAATGGTTATTAAATATCACAATTACTAGTACGTAATTTATCCTTTGAAGCTCCTTAAGGTAATTTCTCTTTTAAGTTTTTGAGACACTTTATGTCTCTACACAGAAGCTTCTTGAGGAAGCAATTCTTCAGTTTTTGAGAGATTAAATTTGAGAGATCTTTAATATCATATCTTTAAGTATCAATTTATTCACTTTGATTTTAAAGTTCTTTAATTCCTTTCTTTAACTCCTCATCCAAATTGTCTTATAAATAGGGGGAGCTTTAGCATTTGCAAAAACAAGGATCAAGTCACTTGAAGGATCAAGTCACTTGAAGCATTCAAGTGTGTGTTGTCAAGCTTTGATTTTCTTGAGTTTCATTGAATTTCACATGTCCATTTCTTGGTGTTTTGTTTACTAGTTGGAGCATAGCCTTATAGCATTCGAAGGGGTCCAGTAGTCGAGTGCACTATTACTGAGAGAGCTATCGGGTTATTTTATCTTGGAGGCCGATTTGCAATATTCTCAGTTCCACCATAGGGGGCATCTACGGTCTTAAGGACAGTGTCAAGTGATACGACTTAGCCCACCAATTTTTCTAACAATCTTTGTTTCAGGTATCAGTAATATTTCATACAAGTGATAAATTGAAAATTCTCGTATCAAGAAGGCGACACTGAGGTTTGCTCTCTCAATAATCTAACACAATTTTACCTACAATTATAAAGAAGGTGTGCTGCCTTGTGCGGTTAAGTGTACAAATGAATGCAAAAATGGTAGAGCTATATGATGGAGAGGGTGGAGTAAGCAATGATAGAGAGGGAGGAGTCGCAGAGTGCTTAAATAGAGGTAAATGACAATGGTAGGGGCTGATTGGCTTCTTCAATGGTAGCATTCTTCATTGGCTTGCTTGGTACGAAAAAACCTCCCCTACAACCGTTCCAACCCCATCCCTGCTATACATCCCATTCCTTAAACATGCCCTCCCTCTCTCGTTCTCATTCTTCCTTTTCCTACCCCTCCCGCCCATGATCTTCCCACTGCCTCATCCCCTTTGTGAAGAAAACAAACAAAAAGCTCTTTCTTCTCGACATGATTGGAATCATTGAACACTACCCCTTGTTATTCCCCAACCCCTTCACACTCGCCACGTATATCCCTCATCCCCAACCTCCTCTACGAATAATACTGACGAATGGCATTTCTTGGTTACCTTCTACGAATAAGAAAAGGAAAAAGAATGCCATGGTAAGTTAAATAAAAAATTAAAGAAAAAAAATTATCTAAAAGAAGTCGAGGTAAATGAATAAAGAAACAAAGATCTACCAAAAAAAAAAAAAAAAGGGTTAGTGGTTGCAGCACTTAAGCGCTCGGAAGGTATAAACAACACACTAAGTATCGATCGTTGATCTACCTTTAAATAAATCTTATCCATCAATTGTTTCAATGCATCGCTAGTTACTCACCATCACAGCGAAGGCTCACAAGCCCCCCTCTCCCTCTCTGCCTCTACATCTCCTTCTCCCTCTCACACTCCCATCCCTGACTCAGTATTCACCCCAACCATCTACCCTCCACCGTCAACCCATGGCACCCCCATCACCCCTCCTCTACCATTCACAGTATGCCCCTACCATTGCATATTGGCAGCCCCAATCACTAAGCAAAACTTCTTGGGGGTTGAAATTTTGTTTATGTAATTAGTCATTTTGGAACTATCTGCTTTGGTATTTAATCTACAAATGTGTCTATTTTTTCCGTGTTAAGGCATTTTTTTTGGATACAATGGAGCTTTCTTCCATGCTATTTTGTTACTCCTTTCCAAAATAGAAATTAAAAGCCCTTTTTCCCCCATCTGGTAGTACATATTGAGATGCTGCGAACCAGTGAAGAAAGCTCTTTGTTTTGAAATGGTTTTCAGTCTCGATGTTCGATTTTATGAATTAATGACGACTTTTGCAAATCTTTTTCTCAGGTCGTGATCCTCATCAGGGAAGTTCCCCCCCCCCTTTCTTTTTCCTATCTCCACTACAATTTTAGCCCTCAGGTAACAGTAGCCACCACTTCCAGAAACCGTTGAGGCGGTGCAAAGAAGGCATCAGTAGGGGGTGTCAATTCCAAGGCTGCACTTGTAGCCCCGACTGAACCCGATGCATTTATGGTTGTAAGGGAAAGTACATGTTTCTTCTTTCCGCTTATTTCCTCTCACCTGGTCTGCCTTGCAGGGGTGGTGAATTGTCTCCAAACATATCTGGCGACTACAGGGGGAGGGGACAAGCATGATTTTTTAGAGTCACCATCAAGGATTCAGGGCCTAGAACCCTACGGTGGAGCCCAATTTTGATCAAGGGATCGAGCTCGAATAGGGGGTTGGATTCCTGTGAAAGGAAGAAACCCCCGAGTTTGACTTTATATTTTGGTCTGTTCTAGAGATAGGGGTCCATGTCAGGTTACGAGTGTGCAACTCCCCAATGGAGTCGCCACTGTAAGGAAAAATCATGCATATTTTCTGATACTAGTCAATGGGATATACTATCATCAAATTTCACAGCCAGAGTTTAGCCGCTCGCCTTTTGCATTGCACCTTTGCTATTTCTGAGCAGAATATCAGTAGTACATGCTCTAGGGTGATAAAATTTTGTTGTTATTTTCTTTTCCCATCGGTTGTTGTACAGTCTCGGTCAAAGAGGGGCATTCTGTAGACAACAAATTTTCCCCCCTCAGCAATGATGAATTACGGGTAATGACGAGACATGTATTTTCTCTTCCAGAAAGAAGTCGAATTTTTGGCACTTATGTATCCCAGAACTTGTGATCAGTCAACCTTGATGTTGTTTAATGATGTAGGGAAAGTGATCGATGCCTTTTGTCAGAATATGACAATCGAGCCTAGTATGTGCTTGATTCCCTTATCATTAGAACTTACTTGGGAATACGGTCCTATTAGTATCTTGCACAAAAAAATTGGATACGCAGGTGTACCATATTATTTACTTGAATTTTGAACTGGTTAAACCCAAACCAAACCCTAACCCAGGCCAAACTCTAACCCAAACCCAAACCCTAACCCAAACCAAACCCTAACCCCAAGCCAAACCCTAACCCAAACCAAACCCTAACCGAAGCCAAACCTAAACCCAAACCAACACTAAACCAAACCAAACCCTAACCCAGGCCAAACCCTAAACCTAAACCAAACTAAACCAAACCAAACCCTAAACCAAATCCTAACCCAATCCAAACCAAACCCAAACCTAAACTAAACCAAACCAAACCCTAGCCAAAGCCAAACCCCAACCCAAACCAAACCTTAAACCAAACCAAATCAGACCACCCTAAACCAAATCCCATCCAAAACTTGTCGTCTTTCCTCAGGTGATAAAATTTCCACCACAACCATATAGGGCTACTGTCGCCCAGCCTACGGCTATTGCTTTAGTTGATAACAATTCCACCGTAACCATGTAGGACTACTTCTGCCCAGCCTACGGGGTAGCCGCCCAGTCTACGGGCATACCTGGAAGCATAACAGGGTGCCATGGGGGGAGGGGCCTTACATGGATGAGTGAAAGCCCTTACACATCCGTGTAAGGGCCTTACACGCCCTTAACCCCCCTTTACACGCTCCTAAACTCCTTACATGGAATTTTTACATGGATGCCCTCATTCTTTCTATAAATAGTGAACTCGGGTCACCGAGAAGGGTAAGACAAAAAAAAGAACCCTGAAGAAAAAAAACCTATTCCAGAGACCTTACAAAGAGAGAGAGAGAGAGAGAGAGAGAGAGAGAGAGAGAGGAAAGAAAAGAAGAGACGAGAGTCTGAAGAATTTCTGAGCCGAGGTTACTGAAGTTAACGGAGTCCTGCCCTATTTTTAGAAGCCCACGTCGTCCATATCAGGTTAGTATGGAACTTCTATTCAAGTTCTTTTGTATTTAATTCTAATATTTTCATTATGGCGTGAAAGCCCTGCCCAAATTTTCACAGCTGATTCTGACCCTAGGAATACTGCGCGGAAGCCCTACCCAAATTTTCAAAGCTGATTCTGACCCTAGAATTACGGTGCAGAAGCCCTGCCCAAATTTCCAAAACTGATTCCAACCCTAGGAATATGGCGCGGAAGACCTGCCTAAATTTCTACAGCTAATTCCAACCTTAGGAACACGGAGCGGAAGCCCTACCCAAATTTCCACAGCTGGTTCCAACCCAAAGAATACGGCGTGGAAGCCTTACCCGAATTATCACAGCTACTTTTGATTCTAGGAATATAGTGTGGAAGCCTAGCTCAAATTCCCAGAAACCAGAGCCCATGTTCACACCCTAGAATAGAAACCCTGTCAACTTTCTTACCCAAGTGCCGGAAGTTTTTAATTTCTCCAAGAAAGAGAGAAGAAAATTAAATCGTTGCCCCTGAGTCGAGGAAAATTATTGAAAATTTTTCCATTTTCATCTGTCATTATCATGTAAATATTATATCGTAATTTCATTTGCATGTATAATACATACCTCATCTCTGCATGTATTATTTTATATGTCTATTGCATAAAATAATAATTTATTGTTATCATTTTATGTATTAATTTTAGTATTTGTATATTAAATGTAATATGTTTTCTCATTTTATGCGTTATCATTTGTGTTTCTCACATAAAATAACGATCATAATTATCATGTCATGGAGCATTGTACACATCTATAGATAAGTTGCTTTCTATTTTATCATTTTATGCAAATTTTATCATTTTATACGTTATCATATGTGTTCCTCGCATGAAATAATGATCATAATTGTCATGTCATGGGGCATTTTACGTGTATGTAGATTAGGTAATTACATTCTCTATTATTTTACATAAATTTTATTATTTCATGTGGTTTTAATATAGATCTATATTTCAAGTGATATTTCAATAATTTCCTACAATTCTTTCATGCAAGTGCATGTGTATGTGATTGCGTTATTTCATGTAATAAGACTTCTATGCTAGGTTAGGCTGTTAAAATTCTCCGAGGAGAATATTCGAAAATCCAAGCCTCTAGTAGAAAGACTGAAAAATTCCGGGCGAGGTGCGTTCCTAACACCTTCCCACACTCGTAACTTGACACGGACCCCTATCTCTAGAACAGACCAAAATATGAAGTCAAATTTGGGGGTTCCTTCCTTTCATAAGAATCCAACCCCCTATTCAAGCTCGATCCCTTGATCGAAATTGGGCTCCACCATAGGGTTCTAGGCCCTGAATCCTAGATGGTAACTCCAAAAGATCATGCTTTCCCCCCATCCGCCCATAGTCGTGAGAAATGTTTGGTGACAATTCACCCTTGCATGAAAGAGAAGGTCGGAGGAAATAAGAGGAAAGAGAAAAAGGTATTTTCCCTTACAGTGGCAACTCCACTGAGGACTGTCAAACTTTCTATACTAGAAGCTTACAACGAACATTAGAATTTTCTCCCCCTCATCATTATTGTATGTAAACATGTCTGTATATTACTTGCTAACTGCATCATGCATAGTGTTTGAAGTGCAATCACTTGACGAGGGTACTTCCTGTCGTGCCCGCACCCTCGGGGAGGTCAATGCACGATATACTAATTACTCTAAGAACAAATGATGCTCACTTCCTGCATAAGAATGCTCGAAGTGAAATTGGTTGATGAGGACGATCGTCGGTAGTTTGAAACCATCAGGGTAATAGAATATATCTGGCCATTCTGAGATTAACCAATGGTCGCTTTATGCACTACACTTGTGCACACACTCACTCATGGATACACCTACCCTGTGGTTAGCTGACTGAACCCATGTAATTTCATGGACAATCACCGGTGAAGTCACACCCCTTGATACAGTACCATCTAGTATATCAAAGGAACCACGCACCCATGATTCGCTTTCAACGATAGGTATATCCGTGAGTGGCCTTGTTCTATCCTACAACCTAACCCATTGCATTGCATCATATAGGAACTAGACCACTGAACAACTAGGGTACGCCACAAACTGACTCAGTAATTGTTTACGGTTCAAGTTAGATCCCTTCAAGCCTATTTTATCTGGAATGAGATTTTTCTTGTATATGTTTAAACCTAATGTGTTCTTTCACAATTGGGAATTGGGAGATGCAACTATATCAGTTTTGGTTCAAGCAACAGTGCCTATGGGGTGATTCCCGCTTCAGCACATTACATTACCGTGTGTTCCAAACTGATAACGTTCCACACAACTAACCCAAGAGTCAAGAATGATTAGGTATTTTCATGTTACGGGGAGAAACAAAATACCCATGTGAAATCAGCTGCAAGGTTGTTTTTACATGAACCAACTTGTTTGTTTTCCCAAAGCATAATTTATGTCTAACTTGGGCCCCCCTAAAAAAAATGTGTGACTATCAATTGAAGATTGGGCCAAAATTCGGCACTTATTATTGGGAGGGAGTAATTTTGTGTGTGCATCATTAAAAAAAAAATCTAAAAATTAAATTTCTTTGTTTAGATCAGGCACGATTCTGGGTCAAAAAAATTCCCCGCTATCTATGTGGACCCGTTAAGATAACCGTTTGGTCCGAGTTAGCCCTAAGAGATTTGTACCAATGGTGAAACTTATTGTTCAACTCACTCTACCAAGTTCTCCTAGCTCAGCATCATCTAAACGATTAGCGAGTATGGATCCAGCTAGTGGAAGTCAACCAGATGCCCAAGAGAAAGGAGAATGGAAATGATGCAGTTAGAGTTGGAAGAGTTGCATCAATTATTCAACAATTTTACTAGTGCCAAGCAGCCTCAGCAACAAACTGAACCTATTTTAACTCTAGGAGAATAGGAGTGGACCAAAATGGGGTCCAATGCACCTTGTACCATACCGACGCTTGTGGTTGATGATGATGATGAAGAAATCTGACCAAATCTTCCAACTAAGCCCCCTGAAACCGAAGCGGAAAGAAAGATGAGGGAAAAATTAGAAAGACTTGAAAAGTTGCTACAAAAGGGGAAAGCTGTATACACTCAAGCCACAGAAACTGCTGAGATGGTCCTTTTCTTCGGAGCTTGAATTTCAAAGAAATTTAAATGGAACACTGATAAGTTTGACGGAAAAGGTGACTCAAGGGCACACTTGAAGGTCTTCATTAATATTTCCAGATCATGGGGATTTACTGAAAAACAAATGGGGCAAGCATCTTTGCTTACTCTTTTAGGCCCAGCTCTTCGTTGGTTAACTAAGTTAGACCCCTCCCAGACTCAGAATTGGTTAATAATCATGAAAGCATTCACCAAGCAGCACTCTTACAACACTGAACTGGATATAACTCGATGAGAGTTAGAAATTGTTCGGCAAGCTCCAGGTGAGAGTTTCACCGAGTTTCTCCTAAGGTTTCGAGATAAGGCAGGCATGATGACATCTCAACCTACAAAAAAAGAACAAGTTGAAATGATCCTAGATAACTTTACGAATTCCTATTATGATGTGTTATACAGTCAGCACATCGAGACATTCTCAGCGTTGCTAGCAACAGGGAGAAGGGTGAAAATCGAATCTTTAGAGAAGCGCAACACCGGAATAGTCCACAGGGTTTCTCGAAGCAGAGTAAGAATACAAGCTATAGCAAAGGTCATAATACAAAGGTGAATACTGTAACTACCACAAGCACCAGCCAGCAGCCTGTAGTGCATACAATAACTCTTAAGCCTACTCCAGTTGCCATTAAGCCAAGTCTTCCAGCTCAAAAAGGTTAAGTACAGAGGAGGCAATTCTCAAATTTAGGGATGCCCTTATCTGTGTGTTATGAGAAATTAAAGAAAGAAGGCCTCTTGAGTATGACACCTGCCCGTCCAATCAGTGATCCTCCACCTGCTTGCTACAAGGACAATGAATATTATTCTTTCCATAACAAAAAGGGTCATCTCACTAACCAATGTATCATCTTGAAGCATGCAGTACAAGATTTGATTGAATCAAGGTAGATTGAACTGGAATGGAAAAGCCAGCTAAATGTGAGTACCAATCCACTTCCAAATCACAGAACGGTTGGAACATTACAAAGTGATTCAAATGAGAATGATCCTACTCGAAGGATTCAACCTGCACCTAAGAGAGCGCATCTCAATGCCAGAACTTACCGAGCCATGCTCAAAGCCAAGCACATGGAAGCAAAAGAGGAGGATAATCGAAAGAGAATTGAAGAAATTCATTCTTGGGAACATGAAAGTCTCTCACCCTGCAATCATACCCTTCCTCAGATAGGATCACCGTCCTATCACCCAGCATCACATCCTCCATCACCTTCATATCACCCAGCATCACATCCTCCATCACCTTCACATCACCTAGCATCACATCCTTCATCGCCTTTATATCACCCAACATTATACTTTCCATCTCCATCCTACCACCCCGCATCATATCCTCCATCTCCATCTTTCCATCCAACACCACCTCGATCAGGATTGTCATCCTCTGATCTTACCCCCATTTCCTTCATTATTGCCACCATTCTACCCAAAACCTTACCTCCCACCCATTTCGTATTACCCGTATCCTTATCTACAACCACCAAAACACTTTCCCATGAACAGATTGTTGGAAGAAAGGAGCCAACATCAGTGTTTGGAGGCAGATTGGTCCAAATGGAACTTCTTGGACTGACATGCTAGCGGATCCAGGTACTCCCACTTACTCCTCTACTAGATCAGTGAATCTCATAGACAGGGAAGAAGAGTCCCAGATTGACCCTACAACTCTCACTGTACTAGCAATACCTCAAGTGCATGTCATAGAAGAGATCACACCAGACATGATCAAGGCAGTGACAGCATTGGCTATTGGAGAAATAATCTCAGGTGAAATACACCTAATCCATATAGGTGGAGTGAGTGACAGTGATATTGAAGACACTAAACAAATTTGTGAGACAGTGAATGCTATTGGGGGAAATGTGCCTGATGTGGATCCAACAGATATCATTACCCCAATTTTTCCTTCTAATGATGATTCAGAGGAAGAAGAAGATGAGGATGAGGATATAGAAGATGGTCAAGAATCAGAAAATGAAGATCTAGAGGAAGATCTTGTTGAAGAAGACAAAGATGAAGATATAAAAGATGGTCAAGAATCAAAAAGTGAAGATCTGGACGAAGATTTTGTTGAAGGAAGTGAAGACAATCAAGAGTCAGAAAGTGAATATTTTGTTGAAAGAAATGAGTTTGAACTATATCAGGAGGAAAGTGAAGAAGAGAATCCCTCCTACGATAACATGCTCTGCTTGCTGAACCAAATGTGTGAAGATATGTTAATAACTGAAAAAATGTTGAGGAAAGTGGTAGCCTAGCAAGAAACTGCCAAAGAAGTTTGTGAAAACCTTAAGGTTAATTTTGAGGATGAACCATTTCTCAAAGGGCTTATTCTGCATTTGAATAACATTATTCAAATAGTTAAAGCTTAGGCTATCGATATTTCGGGTGGTCCTCTAAGTCCATTCACACCTACATATGAAGAAATGACTAAAGAACCTATAGTTGGCAGATTTTTGATACAAACAATGATGATAAGAGTAAATACCCTTATAATATTCTCATCAAAAAGAGGCATGAAAGATTCAAGAAAGTGATGGCCACTAGAAGTGGGAAAGACTACAAAGCAAAGGGGTTGATAGTGGAACAACCAATAGTCACGGAAACGGAGCAGTGTAGCAGGCAGCCACAACTTGAGAATCAAGTATTGAACCAGTTGAAAAAGGTGCAGGCCAACATCTCCATCTGGGTGCTGTTGTGGAGATGACATTCTTATTATATCATCCGGGCAATGCAATCGGCACTTTCTGGTGCTGCTGCGGAAAAAAGAATTTTCATATACATCTTGGCACTATCGGGGAAATGTCATTCTTATAATGGCATCTTGAAATGGAATTGGCACTTTCTGGCGTTATGGAGATGACATTCTTGTCGTAGAAATGACACTCTTTTCACGGCACTTTAACACTAAAGTTACACTTATGGCACTTTCAGGAAAATGTCATTCTTGTAATAACATTTTGGCATTGGAATTGACACTTTCTGGTGCTGTTGTGGAGATGACATTTTTATTATATCATTTTTACAATGCAATCGGCACTGTCTGGCACTGTTGTAGAAATGATGCTCTTTTTGTGGCACTTTAACACTGAAGTTACATTTATGGCACTGTCGAGGAAATGTCATTCTTATAATGGTATTTTCACATTGGAATTGGCACTTTCTGGCATTGTTGCGGAAATGACCCTTTTTCTTCATCTTCCCATACCTTTGGGTAAGAATATATATAAATATATATATATATATATGTATATGCAAATCTATTTACATTAACAACCCCCAGTTGGAGATGTTGGCCTGCACCTTTTTCAACTAGTTCAATACTTGATTCTCAAGTTGTGGTTGTCTGTTACACTGCCCCATCTCTATAACTGTTGGTTGTTCCACTATCAACTCCTTTGCTTTGTAGTCTTTCCCACTTCTAGTGGCCATCACTTTCTTGAATCCTTCAAGCCTCTTTTTGACGAAAATATTATAAGGGTATTTACTCTCATCATCATTGTTTGTATCAACAATCATGCCAACCATAGGTTCTTCAATCCTTTTTTCATATGCAAATGGTGTGAATGGACTTTGAGGACCCCCCGAAGTGTCGATAGCCCGAGCTTTAACTATTTAAATAATGTTAGTCAAATGCAGAATAAGCCATTTGAGAAATGATTCATCCTTAAAATTAACCTTAAGGTTTTCACAAACTTCTTTGACAATTTCTTGCTGGATTGCCACTTGTCTCAACATTTTTTCAGTTATTAACATATCTTCACACATTTCGTTCAGCAAGCAGAGCACGTTGTCGCAGGAGAGATTCTCTTCTTTACTTTCCTCCTGATATGGTTCAAACTCATTTCTTTCAAAAAAATATTCACTTTCTGACTCTTGATTGTCTTCACTTCCTTCAACAAGATCTTCCTCTAGATCTTCACTTTTTTATTCTTGACCATCTTCTAAATCTTCATCTTTGTCTTATTCAACAAGATCTTCCTCTAGATCTTCATTTTTTTGATTCTTGACCATTTTCTATGTCCTCATCCTTCTCTTCTTCTTCCTCTGAATCATCATCAAAAGGAAAAATTGGGCAAATGATATCTGTTGGATCCACACCATGCACATTTTCCCCAATAGCATTCACTGTCTCACCAACTTGTTCAATGTCTTCAGTATCACTGTCACTCTCTCCACCTATATGGATTAGGTGTGTTTCATATGAGATTACTTCTTCAATAGCCAATGCTGTCATTGCCCTGATCATGTCTAGTGTGACCTCTTCTATGACATGTACTTGAGGTATTACTGGTACAATGAGAGTTGTAGGGTCAATCTGGGACTCTTCTTCGCTGTCTATGAGATTCACTGATCCGATAGAGGAGTAAGTGGGATTACCTGTGTCACACCCCGTTCACACAGAACCGGGCCAGTGACCGGGTTAACACCGGTTAACCCAAACCTGTCGGGATCATCTGATATTGTATTCCACCACAGCATACACACAACTAAGAAAGTGCTCATCAGTTCAACGGAAGACTTGGTTTACCTGTGAATATTCCCATAATACTTGATACCCAAATTGTAATACAATAGTTAAGTACATGTGGGCCCGAAGGCATGATATTTACACAAAAAGAATACAATTTACATATCAAGTACTCGAAAGGAATCATCAAAAATTAGATAGTACAGCTCAGCTCGGTATCAATGTAGAGCTCAGCTCGGTATCAAGGGTAGAGCTTAGCTCGGCATCAAGGTTAGAGCTCAGCTCGGTATCAGAACTGCGGTCCCGTAGCACAGCCCTCGCACGAGCAATCCGTGCCGTGCTCTAACTCCTCAGGGACCCACCGATCCTCTTCAGGGAACTCAACTGTGGGACCCGACCCGTGCTCTTCAGATGGATGACCTGTAAAATCATCTAAAAGAGGTGCACACGTGGGATGAGCTCACTAGCTCAGCAAGTGGAAAGAAGGACCACACAGCAGTCCACACAACAAATCACAACCATATGTACTATATGCTATGCAATACATTTTAAATCACGTCCACCTAAGCAACATTACTAAGTCTTTGGTTTAGTGCTACTACAACCACAGTACGCGTATACTCTAGGTACGAGCCGAGAACTCCATCCCGCGATACGCCCATAGGGCTATCGGAGAAGGCCCACCGTGAGTACTCGAAAAAATAAAACATGCCGACCATCGGCTCTCAACATAAAGTAAATGACAGAAATTAAAGGTGCTGACTCCAGCAATTTAAAAGCAGTACGATTGGCCCTCTTGAATATACTAACGGGGTTGTCGACTGTCCTAATGACCAGCCGGGCGTATGTCTAACCGCCACAGTGACCCAACAACCACGGCCACTGCTTCCCCCCAAATGGTAACCCAACACCTTAACCCCTGTTGGGAAGGGTCGTAGCACGGGAAGATGATAATCCTAAACCGCATGCTCCTATATGACAATAGTACGATTGTATAGTGCCACCGCGTCCCATACCACGGGCCACCAATGCACTCGTTTTCAAGCCGACTACGGCATCTAGTCTATTAATGCATCATACACAATGATGTCAACATCCACCACATAAGCATATCATCACTTGGAAATTAGGAAATAAACACAACACCCATGGCATAACAATGTGAGGATGACTAATCTACATAGCATTTTCATGATGACATGGCTAGTCTAGATACAATTAAATGAATGCCAAACAATACCTTGAAATAAGGCCAAACGTCCTCTCCCCACTTACCTGTAGTGTACAAGGACTTACGCTCAGTACAGGTGAGATCCGGTGCGAGAAGCGTACGTGTTGGTGAACCTAACATAAGTGAATGGGATTAGCATATCACCATTTTGGATCAAAATTAACACAACCCAATGGCAAAATCATGTTTAGAATTCTAAAAGAAGGTCGCACGTCCGTTTTGGGTCCAATCGGACGTAAAAATCACGTTGAGAGCCACTCGGGTGGGTCGGACAGCCCACCTGTCTGACCCACCAGTCAGACCCACCGACCATGACCGACGGGTAGGTCGGCCCACCGGTCGACCTGTTGGTCTGACCCGCCGATTGGGCCCGAGTGTCCTGCTAAGACCGGTGGGTAGGTTAGCCGCCAATTGGCCCGTCGGTTGGCCCCGAGGGTCTGCCCTCTCAGGCGGGTGCCCTCAGGCTAGCCAAATGGCCCACCGATTTGGCCCACCGGTCTTGGAAAAAAACTACCATTTTCACCTGAAACCTTCCCCAACCTTTGGGGAATCAAATGGGGCTCTTCCAAACCCATTCTCCACACATTCAAGGTCTCATAAGGTGGTTCTAACCTAGATCTAGGTTAGATTTAAGGAATGGAAAGCCATCTTACCTTCTTTGCTCAAGAACTCCTTCAAAACCCCAAAATCACTTCAAATCAACAATGCTTCTCTAATCTTGTAGACACTTCCTCAAATCCTTCAAAATCAACACATAGATCATCTATTAAACCTTAGATTCATCATCTCAAGGGGGATTTACAAGACCTCAAGAAACCCTACCCAAATCAAGGGTTTTACTTGGGTATGGTGAAAGTTTAAGGAAACTAGCCTTTGCTCACCTCTAAACGTAGATCTAGTGTTGGAGATCACTCTTCCGGCGTCGGAATGGAAAGATCAAGCCCCAGTGCTGCTGAAATCCACCTCTTCTTTCTCTTCCTTCTCTTCTCCTCTTCTTTCCCTTCTTTTCTCTCTCCTCTTTACTCTTCTCACCAACGTCCGAGTGTCATAAATGAGAAAAGAAAAAGGAAAACATAAATGTTATTTATACTTCCTAAAATAACTAAGTAATCACATGGGTGGGTCACTCAGGTGGGTGGATGCGCCCACCTGTGACCGGCCACCTGAGGGCCAAAACTTGGCCAACAAGTGGGATTTTGACAGAATTCGGCCCTCGGCACGAATCTCACTCTTGGCATAAGATGTAATATACGTATGCGCCTTAAGATATGACTACATACCTGTTTTATCCGTACATGGCCTTATGATCTGTGCATGTACAAGGCTTGGGTATACCCATCTCCTCTGGCACTGGCTCAGACTTGTCTGGCCAGCCGGTGTTTACAGTCACCCTTGCCATCATGGTCCATAAGGAACCCGCCTTAACCCTCTCCGGTTCGGGTCCTGCATGGTTAAACCGGATCAACCGTGTAATCAGACCGGGGTTAAGAAGTAGGGTATTACAACATGGATCCATTACCATGTCAGTCTAAGAATTTCCATTTGGCCAACCTGCCTCTGAACACTGATGTTGGTTCCCGTCTTCTAACCATCCATTTATGGGAAAGTATTCTGGTGGTGGTAGATAAGGATACGGGTAATACAAAATGGGTGGGAGGTAAGGTTCTAGGTGAAATGGTGGCAATGATGGAAGAAATGGGGCAAGATTAGATGATGATAATCTTGCCCGAGGTGGGATAGAATAATCTGGTGTTAGATGGTAAGATGGAGATGGAGGGTATGATGTGGGGTAGTAGGACGGAGATAGAAGGTATGATGTTGGGTGATATGAAGGTGAGGGAGGATGTGATGCTGGGTGATAGGAATGTGATGGAGGATGTGATGCTGGGTGATAGGGAGGTGATCCTGTCTGAGGAAGGGTAAGATTGCAAAGTGGGAGACTTTCATCTTCCCAAGAACGGATTTCTTCAATTCTCTTTCGATTTTGCTCCTCTATTGCTTCCAAGTGCTTGGCTTTGAGCATGGCTTGGTAAGTTTGGGCATTAAGACACCCTCTCTTAGGTGCTGGTTGAATCCTTCGAGTAAGATCAATCTCTTCTAAATCACTTTGTTACATTCCAACCGTTCCGTGATTCGGAAGTGGATTGGTTTTCACATTTGGCTGGCTCTTCAATTCTAGGTCAATCTGCTCTGATTCAATCAAATCTTGTACTACATGCTTCAAGGTGATACACTGGTTGGTGTGATGACCCTTTTGATTATAGAAAGAACAGTACTCATCGTCCTTGTACCAAGTAGGTGGAGGATCACTGATTGGACGGGCAGGTGTCGTACTCAAGAGGCCTTCTTTCTTTAATTTCTCATAACACACAGATAAGGGCATCCCTAAATCTGAGAATTTCCTCCTCTGTACTTAACCTTTTTGAGCTGGAAGACCTAGCTTAATGACAATTGGAGCAGGCTTAAGGGTTACTATATGCACTGTAGGTGGCTGGTTGGTGCTTGCGGTAGTTATAGTGTTCGCCTCTGTATTACGTCCTTTGCTATACCTTGTATTCTTACTCTACTCTAAGGAACCCTGTGGACTGTTCCGGTGTTACACTTCTCTAAAGATTCAATTTTCACCCCTTCTCCCTATTGCTAGCAATGCTGAGAATGTCTCGATGTGGGGATTGTATAACACATCATAATAGGGATTTGTCAAGTTATCTAGGATCTTTTCAACTTGTTCTTTTTCAATAGGTCAAGATGTCATTATGCCTGTCTTATCTTGTAACCTTAGGAGAAACTCAGTGAAACCCTCACCTGAAGCCTGTCAAACAGTTTCTAACTCTCAATGAGTCATATCCAGTTTAGTGTTGTAAGAGTACTGCTTGGTGAATGCTTTCATGATTGTTGACCAATTATGAGTCTGGGAAGGGTCTAACTGAGTAAACCAACGAAGAGCTGGGCCTAAAAGAGTAAGCAAAAATGCTCGCCCCATTTGTCCTTCAGTAAATCCCCATGATCTAGAAATATTAATAAAGACCTTCAAGTGCACCCTTGAGTCACCTTTGTTGTCAAACTTATCAGTGTTCCATTTAAATTTCTCTGAAATTCGAGCTCCAGGAAAAAGAACCATCTCATCAGTTTCTGTTGCTTGAATGTCTATGACTTTCCCCTTTTGCAGCAATTTTTCAAGTCTTTCTAATTTTTCCCTCATCTTTCTTTCCCTTTTAGTTTTAGGGTGTTCAGTTGGAAAATCTGGTCGGATTTCTTCTTCATCATCATCGACCACAAGCTTTAGTATGGTGTTCAGTTTGTTGCTGAGGCTACTTGGTAAATTGGTTGAATAAATGACACAACTCTTCCAACTCTAACTGCATCATGTTCATTCTCCTTTTCCCTTGGGCTTCTGGTTGACTTCCACTAGCCGGATCCATACTCGCCAATCATTCAATGACACTGAGCTAGGTGAACTTTGTGGAGTGAGTTGAACAATAAGTTCCACCAATGGTAAGGATCTCTCAAGGCTGAGTCGGACCAAACGGTTATCTTGATGGGTCCACACAGACAACAGGGAATTTTTTTGATGCGAAATCATGCCTGACCTAAACAAAGAAATTTAATTTTTAGATTTTTTATTATTATTTTGTTTAAATGATGCACACATAAAATTACTCTCTTCCAATAATAACTATCTAATTTTGGCCCAATCTTCAGTTAATATTCACACATTTTTTTTACTAGGAGGGCCCAAGTTGGACATAAATTATGCATTGGGAAAACAAACAAGTTGGTTCATGTAAGATCAACCTCGTAGCTGATTCCATATAGGTATTTTGTTTCTCCCTGTAACATGAAAATACCTAATCATTCCTAACTCTTGGATCGGTTGTGTGGAACATTATCAGTTTGGAACACGTGCTAATATAATGTGGTGAAGCGAGAACCACCCCACAAGCACGGTTGCACGAACCAAAACCGATATAGTTGCATCTCCCAATTCCCAATTGTCAAAGAACACATCAGGTTTAAACATATATGGGAAAAATCTCATCCAAGATGAAACAGGCTAGAAGGGTTCTAACTTAAACCGCAAACAATTACAAAGTCAGTTTGTGGCGTATCCTAGTTATTCAATGGCCTAGTTCCTATATGATGTGATGCAATAGGTAAGGCTGTAAGACAGAACAAGGCCACCCTTGACAGAACCGATATACCTATCGCTGAAAGCAAATCATGGGTACGTGGTTCCTATGATATACCAGATGGTACTGCATCAAGGGGTGTGACTTCGTCGGTGATTTTCCATGACATTACATGGATTTAGTCGGCTAACCACAAGGGTAGGTGTATCCGTGAGTGAGTGTGTGCACAAGTGTAGTGCAGAAAGTAGCCATTGGTTAATCTCAGAATGGCCAGATATGTTCTATTACCCTGAGGGTTTTGACCTATCTATGACCATCCACATCAACCAATTTCACTGCGAGCACTCTTATTTAGGAAGTGAGCATCGTCTGATCTCAGAGTACTTAGTATATCGTGCACTGACCTCCCCGAGGTGCGGGTACGACAGGGAGTACCCTCATCAAGTGGTTTCACTTCGAATACGATGCATGATGCAGTTAGCAAGCAATATACAGACATGTTTGCACACAATAATGTTCATTGTACGCCTCTGGTATAGAAAGTTTAACATTCCCTAGTGGAGTTGCCACTGGAAGGGAAAATACATTTTTCTTCTTTTCGCTTATTTCCTCACCTGGTCTGCCTTACAAGGGTGGTGAATTATCTCCAAACATGTCTGGCAACTATGGAGGGAGGGAGAAAGCATGATTTTTTGGACTCGCCATCTAAGATTTAGGGCCTAGAACCCTATGGTGGAGCCCAATTTTGATTGAGGGATTGAGCTCGAATAGGGGGTTGGATTCCTGTGAAAGGAAGGAACCTCTGAGTTTGACTTCATATTTTGGTCTGTTCCAGAGATAGGGGTCCGAGTCAGGTTATGAGTGTGGAAAGGTGTTAGGCACCCACCTCGCCCGAAATTTTCGATCTTTCTATCAGAGACTTGGGTTTCAAATATTCTCCCCCGAGAATTTTAACAGCCTAAGCTAGCATGGAAGTCTTATTACATGAAATAACTCAATCATATATATATATATATATATATATACACTCGCATGAAAAAATTATAAGAAATTATTGAAATATCCCATAAAATATAAATCTATATTAAAACCACATGAAATAATAAGATCTACATAAAATAATAGAAAATGCAATTACCCTATCTACATACACTTACAATGCCCCATGACATGACAATTATGATCGTTATTTCATGTGAAGAACACATGCGATAACACATAAAATGATAAAATAGAAAGCAATTTCTCTACAGATATGTACGATGCTCCATGACATGATAATTATGATTGTTATTTTATTAGAAACACATATGATAAAGTATAAAATGATGAAATATATTACATTTAATGTACAAATGCTAAAATTAATACATAAAATGATAACAATAAATCATTATTTTATGCAGTAGACACATAAAATAATACACGTGGAGATGAGGTACGGATTAAACATGCAAATGAAATTATGATATAATATTTACATGATAATGACCAATGAAAATTGTGAAATTTTCGATAATTTTCCTCGACTCAGGGGCAACGATTTAATTTTCTTCTCTTTTTTGGAGAAATTAAAAACTTTCGGCACCTGGGTAAGAAAGTTGACAGGGTTTCTATGCTAGGGTATGAACATGGGTTCTGGTTTCTGGGAATTTGAGCAGGGCTTCTACACTATATTCCTAGAATCGGAATCAGCTATGGCAATTCGGGCAGGGCTTCCGAGTCGTGTTCTTAGGGTTGGAATTAGCTGTGAAAATTCAGGTAGGGCTTCCACGCCATGTTCCTAGGGTCAAAATCAACTGTGAAAATTTGGGCAGGGCTTCTGCGCCGTATTCTTAGGGTTGGAATCAGCTGTGGAAATTTGGGCAGGGCTTCGGCGCTGTATTCCTAGGGTCAGAATCAGCTGTGGAAATTTGGGCAGGGCTTCCATGCTATAATGAAAATATTGAAATTAAATAAAAAAAACTTAAACAGAAGTTCCGTACTAACCTAATATGGACGACGTGGACTTCTGAAAATAAGGCAGGACTCCGTGAACTTCAGTAAGCTTGGCTCAGAACTTCTACACTCTCTCTCTCTCTCTCTCTCTCTCTCTCTCTCTCTCTCTCTCTCTCTCTCTCTCTCTGAAAGGTCTCTGGAACAACATTTTTTTTCTTCAGGGGTTCTTTTTTTTTT